>NC_052400.1:5394740-5694740 GCF_009389715.1 Phoenix dactylifera
GCGGAGTCTCGGAGTCGACTCGTGCAATGGCGGGAGTCGACTCGAATCTCAGAGTCCCAAAAATGCTCTCTGACTTTTTCCTTGTGTTCCGCTGAGAGTCGACTCTTGCTTTCTTTGGAGTCGACCTACCAACCATCGGAGTCGACTCGCGTTCCACTGGAGTCGACTCGAATCTCAGACCCGAAACTGCTCTCTGACTTTTCTGCCTGTGACTCCTAGGAGTCGACTCATACTTCTCCGGAGTCGACTCATACTTCTCCGGAGTCGACTCGAATTCCACTGGAGTCGACTCGAAGACTGTTCTTTTGAATTTTCTTTTGATTTTACTCCTCCAATTTGAATCCTTTGAACTTTAAACTTTGGGCCAATAAATTGTAGCTTTCTTCCAACTTGAGAGCTTTGGAGGCCTTCTTGTGTTCTCCCAACTTGCTATGTTCCTTGCAAAATAAATATCTTTCTCCTTGCAACATAAGCATTAGTATCTATACTTCAAGGTTTTGTGATCATCAAAATCAATTTATGAATCAATCTTTGGGTCATCAGGTTCGTTGGTGAGCCCGTAAAACCAACAAAGGTTTTTGGTGAACCCGGAAAACCAAAGTGTAAAGGTTCGTTGGTGAGCCCGTAAAACCAACAAAGGTTTTTGGATTGTGAGCCCGGAAAACAATCCAACTATAATCCGCGAGATTATAGTGAATTCCCAAGGGGTCGCTTGGGGAGTGGACGTAGGTGCTAAGGAGAGCACCGAACCACTATACTTTATGTTGTTTGTGTTGTGATTTGCTTAGCTTACTAACCATCCATTTGACTTGAGTAAGATAGTTTAAATTTAAAAGAAACCAATTCACCCCCCTCTTGGCTTGTCACCTTGGGCAACAAGTGGTATCAGTGCAAGGTGCTCTAATAGTACTCATTGATCTCACAATCAAGAGTTAAAGATCATGACAACCCAAGTGGGATGTTCTATGAGTGAGGGCAATCCACAAATAGACCACCTCTATTTAATGGCACAAACTACACATATTGGAAAGCTAGAATGAGGATATTCATTCAAGCTTCAGACTATGAACTATGGCAAATCATCACTAGAGGACCTCACACACCCACACTTAACATAGAGGGCACTATCATACCCAAACCAGAAATGGATTGGAATGAAAGTGATAGAAGATTAGCACAGTTAAATGCAAAAGCTATAAATGTACTTTACTGCTCATTAGATGTAAATGAATTTAATAGAATATCTACTTGCACTACTGCCAAAGAAATTTGGGACAGACTTGAGGTCACACATGAAGGGACCAATCAAGTTAAGGAGTCAAAGATAAACATATTAGTACACAAGTATGAATTTTTAAAATGGAACCTACTGAGTCCATAACTGATATGTTTACTCGTTTTACTGACATTATAATGGGCTTAAGAGTTTAGGAAAGTCTTACTCTAACTCTGATTTGGTGCGAAAAATTCTCAGATCTCTACCAAGGAATTGGGAGGCCAAGGTAACCGCTATTCAAGAAGCAAAGGACCTCAACACACTGCAGTTAGAAGAGCTTCTAGGATCACTCATGACCCATGAGTTGACAATGAGGCAAAATTCAGAAGATGAGGTCAAGAAAAGAAAGCCCATTACCCTAAAGACTACCACCCCTAAACAACTAACTGAATCAGAAGATTCAGATGATGATGAAGAAATCGATGAAGAAGGGATGGCTGTGCTTGGAGAAAATTCAGAAAATTTATGAGAGGTAAGAATAGGTTCCATAAAAAGAAACCCTTCCTTAAAGGTAACTCAAGCAAAGAAAAGGTAAGGACAAAGAAAAGGAAAAAGAAACTCCCATTTGCTATGAGTGTAACAAACCCGGGCATTATAAGATAGATTGCCCAGATTTGAAGTGGATGGCAAGAAAGTTGAAAAAGAAGAATTTCATGGCTGAATGGAGTGAAAGTGAGGAATCAAGTTCGGAGGAGGAAGATCATCAAGAGACGGCCCAAATGTGTCATATGGCCAATGACGATGAGGTAGATTCTGAACTTGACTGTGATTTTACTGTTGATGAATTACATGATGCATTCTTAGAACTCATGAAAGAACATAAGAAACTAATTAATAGAAATAAAGTTCTAAAAGAAGAAAATCAATCTCTTATTAAGGACAAGTTAAAACTGTCTCATACCTGTGAAACTTTGAGTAGGAAACTTACAAATGAAACCAAGGATCTAATTGCTGAAAATATCAAGCTAAAAGAAGATGCTGAAAAATATAAATCCTTGGTAGATAAATTTACACTTAGTTCTACCAAATTAAATATGATTCTTGATAGCCAAAAAGCTGTATATGATAAGGCTGGTTTAGGATATAGAACAAATAGGAAACAAAAATTCTTAAAGAACATTTTTGTAAAAGCTAAAAGTAAAAATATTACTTGTTATTGCTGCAATAAGTTAGGACATAGAGCATATGAATGTAACTTTAGAAAGTCCAGTCAAAACAAATCAAGTTATAATCAAAAGATTAAATTCAAGAAAGTTTGGGTTCCAAAAGGAACATGGAGTACTAACCCTAAAGGACCCAACTTAGTTTGGGTACCTAAAGTTTCTTCTTGATCTTGATTGCAGGTGTGTCTTACAGCCGATAAAGTGAAAAAACGATGGTATCTAGATAGCGGCTGTTCAAGACACATGACCGGTGAGTAGATCAATTTGTCACCTTGGAATCAAAGAAAGGTGGAGTAGTAACCTATGGAGACAATGGTAAAGGGCATATCATTGGAAAGGGTAAAATTTTCATTGCTCCATCTATTTTTATAGAAAATGTCTTATTAGTTAAGGGTTTGAAACATAACCTTCTTAGTATAAGTCAATTTTGTGATAAAGGGTTTAAAGTTACATTTGAAGCATCTGTATGCATAATCACTAATCCTAAAGATAATAGCATTGTACTTGTAGGACAAAGGCAAAGAAATATTTACTTAGTAGATCTTCATGAGTTAGGCAGGAAAAATGGTTTATGCTTAATTACTAATGAAGAAAAGAAAAATGAAACTAGTTGGCTTTGGCATCGAAGATTAGGACATGCTAGTATGGAATTAATATCAAAACTAGTTAAGAAGGAATTAATAAAAGATGTGCCAAAATTGATCTTTGAAAAGGACAAAATATGTGGACCATGTTCATTGGGAAAACAAACTAAATCATCTTTCAAATCGAAGAATGTAGTATCAACAACTAGACCATTTGAACTCATACACATGGATTTATTTGGACCTACTAGAACTACAAGTCTAGGAGGGAAGAAATATGGACTAGTTATTGTTGATGATTTTTCAAGGTATACATGGGTTTCATTTTTGGCACATAAGAATGAAGCATTTTCAGAATTTTGAAACTATATAATATATCATAAATGAAAAGAAACTCACCTTAGTAGCAATTCGAAGTGATCATGGTACGGAATTTGAAAATCAACACTTTGAAGAATTTTGCACTAAAAATGGAATATCACATCAATTTTCAGCACCTAGAACGCCTCAACAAAATGGGGTTGTTGAAAGGAAAAATAGGACATTGGCAGAAATGGCACGCACAATGTTGTGTGAGTCAAATCTTCCAAAGTACTTTTGGGCTGAAGCTATAAACACTGCTTGCCATATTCTAAATCGAGTTTTAATACGACCTATAACCAAGAAAACTCCTTATGAACTCTGGAAGAATAAGAAACCAACTGCTAAATATCTTAAAGTTTTTGGATGTAGATGTTTCATCTTAAACAATGGCAAGAAGGATCTAAGTAAATTTGATGCCAAGTCAGATGAAGGTATCTTCTTAGGATACTCCACATCTAGCAGGGCATACAGAGTATTCAATAAAGAACCTTAGTAGTGGAAGAGTCAGTCAATATTATATTTGATGAGTCTGATAGTGAGTCTGCTAGGAAAGAAAATATTGTTGATGATGATACAGGAATTATCGACTTTGAAAAGTTGAATATTGATGACGTGCCAAATCAAGATAAGGGAGATGATAGCGTGCCACCACAATCCCAAAACTTGCCAAAGGAATGGAGGTATACATATGGACATCCTAAAGACTTAATCATTGGTGATCCATCTCAAGGGTAAGAACTCGATCATCTCTTAGGAATTTAAATGATTATCTTGCTTTCGTTTCACAATTAGAACCTAAGACTTATGAAGAAGCTGAAAAAGATACTAACTGGATAAATGCCATGCAAGAAGAATTAAATCAATTCAAAAGAAGTAATGTATGGACATTAACTGAAAGACCAAAGCATAATTCAGTAATTGGAACAAAATGGATATTTAGAAATAAATTAGATGAAAATGGATTAGTTATAAGAAATAAGGCTAGACTTGTAGCTAAGGGATACAATCAAGAAGAAGGAATAGATTTTGATGAGACATTTGCTCCTGTAGCTAGATTAGAGGCTATTAGATTACTTCTAGCATTTGCATGTTTCATGGATTTCAAATTATATCAAATGGATGTGAAAAGTGCTTTCTTAAATAGTTTTATTGAGGAGGAAGTATATGTAGAACAACCTCCAGGTTTTGAGAATCATGAATTGCCAAATCATGTCTTTAAACTACATAAGGCATTATATGGATTAAAGCAAGCACCTAGGGCTTGGTATGATCGATTAAGCAAATTTCTGCTTAATAATGACTTTAGTAGAGAAAATATAGATAAAACTCTATTTCTCAAAAGAAAGGACAAAAATCTATTAGTGGTACAAATATATGTAGATGACATAATCTTTGGTGCCACAAATGATACTCTTTGCAAAGAATTTGCTGATTTAATGCATGGAGAATTTGAAATGAGTTTGATGGGAGAACTAAGCTTCTTTCTAGGATTACAAATCAAACAAACTAAAGAAGGCATTTTCATTCATCAAACTAAGTATACAAAGGAAATACTAAATGTTGCCCAGATAGACAACCCAAGAGGGGGGGTGAATTGGGTTTTTAAAATAATTTGGCTAATTAAAACTTTGTGGATGATTAATTAAAAACTATAGCAAGTTATTTAATTAAAGCTAAGTGCTGTGAGTAATGTGCGGGAAGAAGATGAGAGACAATGCACTACAAACACAAAGTTTTATAGTGGTTCGGAGCTAACCCTTGCTCCTACGTCCACTCCCCAAGTCTCACTTGGGAATTTCACTATAACCCCTTGGATTACAGCCGGTTGTTTTGCAAGCTCACAACCAAACTTGTTGTTTTACGAGCTCACAACGAACTCGGTCGGTTTTCCCAGGCTCACCGACTAGAACCAACCCCGATTGTTTTCCCGGGCTCACAATCAAACCCTTACACACGTTGGTTTTAACTTGGCTCACCAACCAACCTTAAACCCCTTGATTCAATCCCCCGATTGAATCAAGTAAATACAAGATAGAAGAAAACAGAAAATAGCTTCTCAAAAAGCAGATTTAAAACAATATAATCGTAAAGGAGTTAGAAGCCCTCAAACGCTTTTAAGCTGGTGAAGAGGTATGGCTTCTGGAACTCCGGTCTCCTCTTGAAAGAGTGGTCGACTTGAATGCAGGAGGAGGAAGCTTTGAATTGTGGGAAGAAGTTGTTGGAGCAGTAAATGCAGATCTTCCCTTTTTCGTTTAAGAGCACTTGGAGAGCTTGAAAACTTGAATGCTTGGAGTGGAATATCTGTTCTCTGCCTTGCTACAGTCCTCTGTGGCTATTTAAGCCAACCCCCACGGAAACTAGCCGTTACTCTGCTTTTTCTGGCCGTTCTGCACACTCTGCGCAGCCTGACAATATGACCGTTGGTGGGTTGGAGTCGACTCGCGCGATCAGGAGTCGACTCGCTGTAGCAGAGTCGACTCACGCTTTTCCGGAGTCGACTCGGCAACTGTTCCAAATTTGAATTAAAGTTGCCGTCTTGACTGGGAGTCGACTCGTCTTGACCCTGGAGTCGACTCGCCAACTTCTGGAGCTGACCTGGCAATTTTGGAGTCGGCTCATCCACTGAAGTCCGTGGATCCAATTTTGAATTTTGTCCACTCGAGTCGACTCGACTGTCCTGGGAGTCGACTCGAATCTCAGAGCCCGAACTCCCGATTCTCTGTCTTTTGGCTCATCCAGTCTTGGAGTCGACTCGAACTTCCTTGGAGTCGACTCGGCTCTCAGTTTCCGAAAGTTGGTCTTCTGCTTTTGACGTGAAGCTTGTCTCGGAGTCGACTCGAGCTGTCTGGAGTCGACTCGAATCTCAGAGCAGTAACATGTTTCTGTCTGTTGATGGTCCTCAGTCTCGGAGTCGACTCGCGTACTGCGGGAGTCGACTCGAATCTCAGAGTCCGAAAATCGTTCTCTGACTTTTTCCTTGGTTCCTCTGAGAGTCGACTCTTACTTCTTTGGAGTCGACCTGCCAACCATCGGAGTCGACTCGCGTTCCACTGGAGTCGACTCGAATCTCAACCCGAAAACTGCTCTCTACTTTTCTTTGTGTTTCTCTTGGAGTCGACTCTTACTACCCTGGAGTCGACTCGTTGAACATTGGAGTCGACTCGCGCACTTCGGAGTCGACTCGTGACAGTTCTGAGTTGAAGCTTTCTGTCTTCTGTCTGTTCTCAGTCGGAGTCGACTCGTACTGATCTGGAGTCAACTCGAGCTCGTGCCAGTGAACTTGATACGCTTGGAGTCGACTCGTGATACTCGGGAGTCGACTCGAGTCTCAGACTTTGGTTCAGCAGACTTCTTACCTTATCCAAAATACTATGAACCAAATCTAGAGACACTTGGACAGGATTTTCACTGAAACACTCAATTGAATTCATTAGTAATCACAAGATATACTCAAATGCTTTGAGCTCATCAAAATCAAATGGGGTTTTTAATCAATCACTCCACAATCTCCCCCTTTTTGATGATGACAAAACTTTGAGTATATGTAAAATGAATTCTCATAAAACAATGAAATAAAATCCATAAATAAATTCAAATGTCTGATAATTTAATTTATCCAAGTTTGAAAGGAGTGAAACATTAAATTTCGGAGTTAAAGCTCCCCTTTCATTTGGAATTATATAAGCCTTCATATTATGCAATCAATTGTTTGGCTTATATGTCATTAATGATTTAGCTTGATTAAGATTCAGATTCTCCCCCTCAACATATGCATTCAACTATGTTTTGATTCTCTGAATTTCCTTTTAATGCTATGAAGTTTTTGAACTGAATTTTATCTTTTTAGAGGGAAAATCTGTCAATTTGTTCTTGAGTAGGATTCAGCTAATCTCCGAATATCCCTTGAATAGATTCTGGAGATTACTCCATTAGGAGCCCCAAAAGAGAGATAATGAGCCTCGAGGTACCGAATCCACTTAGAACAATTTGAGGTGTTTTTAGGTTATCTTTTTATTTATTTCCATTGATTTCTTTTACATATTTTCATATTTCTCCCCTTTTACACATTTGTATACATATTTCTCCCCCTTTTTGTCATCATACCAAAAAGGAGGTAATCACACACAATCAATCATAAAGCAAAGCACATAATTGAAGATAAAATGTCTACTCATTGTATTGATATGAATGTGAATACATGTGAGAATACAATAAGTAAAGCAAAGCAAGAAAAACACAACTAAACACATTATGTCTCCTCGAGGATGAAGTCCCCCTCTCGAGGATGCATCTCCTCCTCTGGAGGATGGCACCTCCTCTCGAGGATGCTCTCCTCCTCTGAGGATGTGGCACCTCCTCTCGAGGATGGTGCTCCTCCTCTCAATCGGCTCTGCTCCATGAGGAGGGTGACTGCATCTGTCACATGTCCAGCTGCGTGATAATAGACGTGTGGCTCTGCTATGTGTAGTGGAGAGCTCTGTCACCGACGCCTGAAGCCCAGTCACCGATGTCTGAAGTGCGTCCAGCTTGTCGATGAGTACATTCGCCAAGCGCTCGGCCCTCTCGGTGGTGGTGTGCATGTCACGACCTATCTCCTCTCGCATCTGTCGAGTGGAGCTCGTGACCTCACTCATGCTGTGGAACTGGGCCTGGACCAAACTCCGGACATTGTAGATCTCTTCCCGTACATGAGCCGTCATGTCAGTCACGGCTGTCAAGGAAGGGACCAACTGAGAAGATACGGGTGCAGGAGTGGGGCAGGCACCGCACCTCGGAGCTCCCGAAGCAGCTCATCCCTCAGATCTCGGACGATCTCCTGCCGCAGCTCCCGGAGCTGCTCTGTATCAATCGAACCGCCATAGATGGTGGAACGAGGAGGAAGGTCCGGCGAGGTGGTAGGAGCAGGAGGAGTGGATGGAAGGTCTGGATGGTCTGGAAGGTCTGGGTAGTCTGAATCTGGCTCAGGACTGGGTGATGGTCTGGTGGTCTGAGCGTGAGGGTGACTTCCTAACCCAACCCTCTCTCTTCCAAAACTCCATCCTGTGCATAGTCCCCGTACAAAGCGATCAGTCCATCGCAAGGCACGAGAGGGTTCCCTCTCAGAATGGGAATCTCGTACTGCCTAAAAAGAAGAGTGAAAAATCGCCGTATGGGAGTGAGAGCCTAGGTCTATCTAGGGGCTCACACATATACCTATATATGAGCTTTGGGAAGTTGATCGGGGTGTCCTGAAGGATATAAGACATAACAGCTAAGTCCCTCTCATTCACAAAATCAAATCTCCCTATCTTAGGGAAGACGACCTGGACAGAATGCTCAAAAGGATTCTCACTTCAATAGAAGTGAGCTAGCAGATTACCTCTCTAGGGGGGACTGAGGTGGATGCCCTAAGACGACCGTAAGGGCCTCAACTCTATCCTCAGGGTGTGCGGGAGCCACCCCTACTAGTGGAAGGTGGAGGATGTGGCAATGAGGTCCTCGTGACACACACGGGACACCCTACCGTGCCCTCGATACCCCCATCTCCCCGATGGACGGTACGTAAAACTCTCTAACGAGCCTGGATAGTGGGAGGTCCAATGTAGGAAGACTCTAAGCCCTGGGCTCTAAGCCTATCGCCTATGGTGAACCCCTCCCGGGAGAGAAGTCGAAATCGACAACCTCCCGGGGTGACGACCTTCCCGGCCAATGGCCTCGGGAACCACCCTAGGCGGGGAACGACCGGAGGTGGTTGCCTCGCGGGATCGTGCCGCGCCTTGGAGCGCCGCTCGGACCGGCCTCGGGACGGGACCTCTTCCTAACGACGGTCTTACGAGGCATCTTGACCTAAACGGGAAGAAAAAACCTAAAGGAGGAGAAGGTCCGACGAGGAGCTCGGGACGGACCGAAAGACTAGGAACGGACGAAAACCCAAGTCCGGTGAAAAATCGACGGAAAAGAGGTTGGAGACGATCGGGGAAGACCTAGGAGTCGGCTCTAGGGCTTTGTGAACAGTGGCGGCTTGAAAGAAAAGTGTTTGCGAAACGACAAACCTAGGGTTAAAAAGTCGGATCCCGACTGCGAGTCGACTCCCTGAGTCGCGAGTCGACTCGACCTCGAGTCGACTCCAGAATATGCGCGAGTCGACTCTCCCGGAACCAGTGGTGCGAGTCGACTCCCCCTCAGCTGCCACTTTGCGAGTCGACTCCCGCAAATGCGCGAGTCGACTCCCCTTAGGAGCCGGCTCTGAAACTTACTCGAGTCGTCTCTAACCTTGGCACGCACCTAAAAACCATGCCATAATCGTGCCAAATGAGGAAAATCACCTAATTGGATCTGATTTGATGATCATTGCATGAAACTCTATTTTAACCGCATTCTAATCATCAAAATCAATTAATCTAGTGAAACTCCCACTAGGATGGATCAATCACTCCTAATCCCCTCCTAAGCACACTAAACCTCTCTTCACTTAGGGGTTTTGTAAAAATGTCTGCTAATTGATTATCAGTACACACAAATTGGAGTGACACATCACCATTCAATACATGATCTCTTATGAAGTGATGTCTTATCTCAATGTGTTTAGTTCTTGAGTGTTGAATTGGATTTTTAGTTAGATTTATGGCACTTGTTTATCACAATTAATGAGAATTTTATCTTGTTTAATGCCATAATCTTCTAATTGTTGTTTAATCCATAAGATTTGAGCACAACAACTCCCGGCTGCAACATATTCAGCTTCTGCAGTGGATAATGCAATCGAGTTTTGTTTCTTGCTAAACCATGAGATTAGGTTTTCTCCTAGAAATGACAGACCCGCTGGTACTTTTTCTATCAAGCTTACATCCAGCGAAGTCTGAATCTGTGTACCCTATTAAGTTTAGGCTAGATTCTTTAGAGTACCACAGCCCTATGTTCTTAGTTCCAATTAAGTATTTAAAATTCTCTTAACTGCAGCTAGGTGTGATTCTTTAGGATTAGCCTGATATTTAGCACACATGCACACACTAAACATAATATCAGGCTACTTGCAGTAAGATACAGTAAAGACCTATCATACCTCTATAAAGTTTTTGATTTACAGATTTACCTGATTCATCTTGATCTAATTTCATGATGAGCTCATGGGGGTGCTGATTGACTTGTTTCCTCCATATCAAACTTCTTGAGCATCTCCTTGACATATTTTGCTTGATTGATGAAGATGCCTCCTTCAGATTGTTTGATTTGAAGCCCAAGGAAGTAGTTCAGCTCTCCCATCATGCTCATCTCAAACTCACTCTGCATCAAATCAGCAAATTCCTTCGCAGAGGCGATTGTTAGTAGCACCGAAAATGATATCATCAACATAAATCTGTACTAATACATATCCTTATATTTGTTTTTCAGAAATAATGTTGTATCTACATTTTCCTAGAGAATTCATGTTCTAATAGGAATTTACTAAGTCTCTCATACCATGCTCTAGGTGCTTGTTTTAGTCCATAAAGTGCTTTGTTCAGTTTATACACATGATTAGGGTATTGATGATTTTCAAAACCAGGAGGTTGTTCTACATACACCTCCTCATTAATAACCCATTTAGAAAAGCACTCTTTACATCCATTTGAAATAGTTTGAAGTCCTTAGAGCATGCATATGCTAATAGAAGTCTAATTGCCTCAAGTCTAGCTACAGGAGCAAAGGTTTCATCAAAATCTATGCCTTCTTCTTGATTATAACCCTTTGCTACTAGTCTAGCCTTATTCCTTATAACAATTCCATTTTCATCTAGCTTATTTTTATATATCCATTTTGTACCTATAATTGGATATTTAGAAGGTCTCTCTACTAGATCCCACACTTTGTTTCTAGTAAATTGGTTTAGTTCTGCTTGCATTGCATTTATCCAATTTACATCATTTTCGGCTTCTTCTATATGTTTGGGCTCAAAGTGTGAAACAAAAGCTAGATGGTTATTTAGATTTCTAAGTGAAGCTCTAGTCCTAACCGGTTGAGATGGATCATCTAGAATGAGTTCCTTAGATGCCCGTGAGCATACCTCCAAGCTTTTGTTAGCCCATGATCCACAATAGCCTCTTGGCTTGATGATTCTCCTTCAATCAACTTTTGATTATCATCTTGTAATTCCATCTCATCTATCTTTTCCTCAAGTATTTCAACATCATCATCAAAATTAACTTCTTACTAGAGGAGATGTCACTAGAGTCATCAAATACTACATGTATAGATTCTTCTATGACTAAAGGTTCTTTTATTAAAGGACTCTATAGGCTTACTAGTTGTAGAATAACCTAAGAATATCCTTCATCAGATTTAGGGTCAAAATTTCCCTAGATTATCTTTCCCATTATTATGCACAAAACACCTACATCCAAAAACATGAAAATAATTAACCTTTGGTTTTCGTTTTTCACAGTTCAATAAGGTGTTTTCTTTATAATGGGTCTCAATAGAACTCTATTTAATATGTGACAAGAGGTATTAATGGCTTCTCCCCAAAAGTACTTAGGGAGGTTACTTTCACATAACATAGTTCTAGCCATTTCCTCTAGTGTTCTATTCTTCCTTCCACAACTCCATTTTGTTGTGGTGTCCTAGGTGCTGAGAAATTATGGGTTATCCCCTTTTTACTACAAAATTCATCAAATGATTGATTTTCGAATTCGGTACCATGGTCACTTCTAATGGCTATGACTGAAGACTCTCTAGCATTTGTTACTTCCTTATGGAACTTCTTAAAAACAGAAAATGCTTGATCCTTATGTGCTAGAAACATGACCCATGTGTACCTAGAGTAATCATCTACTATAACTAGACCATATTTATTTTCCACCTAGGCTTGTTGTTCTAGTTGGACCAAATAGGTCCATGTGTAGTAATTCTAGAGGCCTAGAAGTAGAGACACATTTATGGATTTAAAAGAGTTCCTAGATTGTTTGCCAAATTGACATGCTTCACATATTTTGTTCTTTTCAAATTTTAATTTTGGCAAACCTATCACGGAGTCTCTTTTAACTAGTTTAGTTATTGTGTCCATGCTTGCATGACCTAACTTACGGTGCCATAACCAACTAGCATCATTATCTTTAGTTTCATTTACAACTAGACATTGGTTATGTTTTGCAAGATCTTCTAGGTCTACAACATATACATTCCACGTCTAATTCCTTTAAAAACTAAACTATTATCAATAGGATTGTTATAATGCATAGTGATGGTTTAAACATAACATCATATCCTATATCACATAATTGACTAATACTTAACAAGTTATGCTTAAGGACCATCAACATATCTAACATTATCTATAAAAGTAGAAGGGGTGATTTGAACTTTACCAAATACCAATGATATGACCTTGGTTGTTGTCTCCAAAAGTCACAGCACCTCCCTTCTTAGCTTCAAGGGTGAAAAATTGATCTTTATCACCCGTCATGTGCCTTGAGCAGCCACTATCCAAATACCAGCGGTTTTGTTGACCTTGGCTGCAAGACACTCCTACACAAGCAAATCATGTCATCTTAGGTACCCAAGTTTTCTTGGGTCCTCATGGTTAGTCAAGTTGGTTCCTTTTGGAACCCATACCCTTTTAATTTTCCTTTTGTTTTACTTTTCCTATAGTCACATGCATTTGCCTTATGTCCTATAGTTCCAACAACAAAAGCAGGTTATTTTCTTAGTTTTAGTTTCTCCAGCTTTAACAAAGAAGTTACTAAGAAGTTTTTGTTTATTTCTTGGTTTATACCCTAAACCCGCTTTATTAAATACTGCTCGTTGACTATTTAGTATCATGTTTAATTTTTCAGAACTATATGTAAATTTTTCAACTAAGGGTTTGTATTTGTTAAGTTCTTTAGTTAGTGGTTGATTTTCTGCTTTTAGATCATTAAGTTCTTTTGTAAGATCCTTATCTAAGGTTTGTTTATATTTTTTAAGTTCTGAAAATTCCTTAGTTAGTTTTTCATTATCTTTAGTTAAGGTGTTAGTCTTTTGAGTTAAAGTGGTTGTTTGTTTTAAGTTCAATATTTTCTTTGGTGATTAAGTCCTTATCCTTAACTAATTTATCGTATTTATGTAGGTATGATTGATTAGCTATTTTCAGTTCTTTATTCTTAAGATTTATAGCCTTATATTCTACCATTAACTCATTAAATGCATCATAAGTTCATCAAAAGAAAATCAAGATGCGTATCGGAAGTTACCTCGTTTTCGTTGGCCATGAAGCAGAAATTGGCCTTCTCTTCTTGTTCATCATCTGATGAGGAGGATGATGAGTCGGAGTCGGGATAGTGTAGTGACAAGAGCCTTCTTCTTCTTGTACTTACTCCCCTTCTTCAGTAAGGGGCACTCTGCTCTTATGTGACCCGGCTTCTTGCACTCGTAACACCCAATCTCCTCGTTTCCCTTTCCTTACCTTTGTCCTTGCGGTAGAAATTTGAGGGGCCTCTCCTTTGATGATAGGACTTCTTGTGGTTGATGAATCTCTTGAACTTGCGCACAAGAAGAGCCTCACCACTATCTTCCTCATCTTCTTCTTCTTCACTACTGCTACTGCAAGATAAATCTTTGTTAGATGAAGTAGACTTTAAAGCTATTACCTTTTTCTTATGGGAGGACTCTTCCTCGTTGTGTTGTTTCATGGGTGAGCTCGTGCGTCATAAGGAATCCAAGAAGCTCCTCAAGTAGTAGCTTGTCAAGTCCTTGGCTTCTTGGATTGCCGTCACTTTAGCTTCCCACGACCTTGGTAGACACCGAAGGATTTTCCTGACAAGCTCACTGTTAGTATAGTTCTTGCCAAGGCTTTTTAGGGCATTGACATATCAGTAAACCTAGTGAACATGCATGTGGATTGTTTCATTGAATCCATTTTAAATAGTTCATATTTATGAACCAAGATGTTTATATTGGATTCCTTGACTTGATTCGTGCCCTCATGGGTCACTTCAAGTCTGTCCCAAATTTCTTTTGCAGAATTACAAGTTGAAACCCTATTGAATTCATTACGGTCTAAGGCACAATAAAACACATTCATAGCTTTAGAGTTTAATTGTGCCTTCCTCATGTCATGTTCATCCCAATCCGTTTCTAGTTTGGGTACCTTGACACCATCTACATATATGGATGGGATGTATGGGCCATTCACTACAATGGTCCACATCTCATAGTCTTGGGCTTGGGATGAATATTCTCATCCTAGCCTTCCCAGTATGAGTAGTCAGATCCATTGAAGAAAGGAGGTCTTTGGGTGACTGACCCTCAATGTGAGAAGATCCAAAATGGGGTTGTCATTTTGATCTTTAACTCTTGAGTGGAAGAGTTTTTGGCTCTGATACCACTTGTTGCCCAGATAGACAACCCAAGAGGGGGGGTGAATTGGGTTTTAAAATAATTTAGATAATTAAAACGATGTGGTTGATTAATTAAAAACTATTGCAAGTTATTTAATTAATGCTAAGTGCTGTGAGTGATGTGAGGGGAAGACGAAGAGAGACAATCCAATGCAAACACAGAGTTTTATAGTGGTTCGGAGCTACCCCTTGTTCCTACGTCCACTCCCCAAGTCTCTTGGGAATTCACTATAACCCCCTTGGATTACAGCCGGTTGTTTTGCAAGCTCACAACCAAACTTGTTGTTTTACGAGCTCACAACGAACTCGGTCGGTTTTTTCAGACTCACCGACTAGAACCAACCCCGATTGTTTTTCTCGGGCTCACAATCAAACCCTTACACACGTTGGTTTTTAACTTGGCTCACCAACCCAACCTTAGTCCCCTTGATTCAATCCCCGATTGAACCAAGTAAATACAAGTTATAGAAAGAAGGAAAATAAGCTTCTCAAAAGCAGATGTAAAACAATATAATCAAAAGAGGAGTTTAGAAGCCCTCAAACGCTTTTAAGCTGAAGTAGAGGAATGGCTTCTTGAACTCCGGTCTCCTCTCGAATGTGTAGTCGACTTGAATGCTGGAGGAGAAGGCTTTAATTGCTGGGAAGATGTAGGTGGAGCTGTAAATGCAGATCTTCCTTTTTTCGTTGAAGAGCACGTTGCAGAGCTTGAAAACTTGAATGCTTGGAGTGGAATATCTGTTCTCTGCCTTGCTACAGTCTCTGTGGCTATTTAAGCCAACCCCCATGGAAACTAGCCGTTACTCTGCTTTTTCTGGCCGTTCTGCACACTCTGCGCAGCCTGACAATATGACCGTTGGTGGGTTGGAGTCGACTCGCGCGATCAGGAGTCGACTCGGCTGTAGCGGAGTCGACTCACGCTTTTCCGGAGTCGACTCGGCAACTGTTCCAAATTTGAATTAAAGTTGCCGTCTGACTGGGAGTCGACTCGTCTTGACCTGGAGTCGACTCGCCAACTTCTGGAGCTGACCTGGCAATTTTGGAGTCGGCTCATCCACTGAAGTCCGTGGATCCAATTTTGAATTTTGTCCACTCGAGTCGACTCGACTGTCCTGGGAGTCGACTCGAATCTCAGAGCCCGAACTCCCGATTCTCTGTCTTTTGGCTCATCCAGTCTTGGAGTCGACTCGAACTTCCTTGGAGTCGACTCGGCTCTCAGTTCCGAAAGTTGGTCTTCTGCCTTTGACGTGAAGCTTGTCTCGGAGTCGACTCGAGCTGTCTGTGAGTCGACTCGAATCTCAGAGGCAGTAACATGTCTTCTGTCTGTGATGGTCGCTCAGTCTAGGAGTCGACTCGCGTACTGCGGGAGTCGACTCGAATCTCAGAGTCCGAAAATCTTCTCTGACTTTTCCTTGTGTTCCTCTGAGAGTCGACTCTTACCTTCTTTGGAGTGACCTGCCAACCATCGGAGTCGACTCGCGTTCCACTGGAGTCGACTCGAATCTCAGACCCGAAAACTGCTCTCTGACTTTTCTTTGTGTTTCTCTTGGAGTCAACTCTTACTACCCTGGAGTCGACTCGTTGAACATTGGAGTCGACTCGCGCACTTCGGGAGTCGACTCCGTTGACAGTTTCTGAGTTGAAGCTTTCTGTCCTTCTGTCTGTTCTCAGTCGGAGTCGACTCGTACTGATCTGGAGTCGACTCGAGCTCGTGCCAGTGAACTTGATACGCTTGGAGTCGACTCGTGATACTCGGGAGTCGACTCGAGTCTCAGACTTTGGTTCAGCGGACTTCTTACCTTATCCAAAATACTATGAACCAAATCTAGAGACACTTGGACAGGATTTTTACTGAAACACTCAATTGAATTCATTAGTAATCACAAGATATACTCAAATGCTTTGAGCTCATCAAAATCAAATGGGGTTTTAATCAATCACTCCACACTAAAGAAGTTTGGGAATGAAAATCATAAGGGAGTAGGCACTCCAATGAATCCTACTAGCAAGCTAGACAAGGATGAAAAAGGGAAGAGTATTGATATCAAGCTCTATAGAGGACTAATTGGATCCTTGCTCTATCTTACTGCTAGTAGACCCGGCATCGTATTTAGTGTAGGAATATGTGCTAGATACCAATCGGATCCTAAGGAGTCACATTTAAGTGCTGTTAAGAGAATTCTTAGATATTTAAGAGGAACTACCAATATAGGGCTATGGTACTCAAGGGACTCCTGTCTAAATTTGCTTGCGTATTCAGATGCTGATTTTGCCGGATGCAAATTAGATAGGAAGAGCACAAGTGGCACATGTCAATTCTTAGGAAATAACTTAGTATCATTGTTTAGCAAAAAGCAGAATTCAGTGGCACTGTCCACAGCTGAAGCTGAATATATAGCTGCTGGTAGTTGTTGTGCTCAAGTATTATGGCTTAAGCAACAACTAGAGGACTATGGAGTTAAACTAGATAATATTCCTATTAAGTGTGATAATACTAGTGCCATCAATCTTACTAAAAATCCAGTTCAGCACTCTAAAGCCAAACACATAGAAATAAGGTACCATTTTATTAGGAATCATGTGCAAAATGGAAATATATGTATTGAGCATATATGCACTGAAAAACAATTAGCCGACATATTTACGAAACCATTGAGTGAAGATAGATTCTGCATGCTAAGGAGGGAATTAGGCATATGTGATCCTTTTTATTGAAGAAATATAAAAGGGAGCTAGTAGTCTCATGATACATTCTTCCAATTTCTAAAATCCCATGAAACATGAGTCAAATTTGTTATCTAGAGATTCCTTACTCATGTATCATTGTCCCATAAAGAGTTTATAAGGATTGGAAGCAAGAAAAATTCTTAGAAGCAAAAAGGAAGAGAAAAGAAAAAATTCTGCACTTGGGTCGACCCAACCCAGAATAGGGTCGACCCAACGTTGAGTCGACCCAAGAAAAATCTTGAGTCGACCCAACGTCGGGACCCCACTGTTAAAAGGGGACCCGAGAGCATTGTTAGGGCACTGTTTGCCCTTGTCCTCTTCTGAATACTCTAATCCCCACTCTCCAAACTCCTCCAAACTCCTCCAAACAGTAGATTACCTTGAGATCTTAGAGAAATGGGATCCAAAAGAGCCGTAACCAAGAGATCCGGAAGAGTCACACGGATCCAACGGGAGGAAAGGCAACCTACGGAGCCATCTACCGTGTCTCCACGACGTGAGGCACGTGCGGAGGCCCCTCCTCCTCCTTCCCCCTCAGTGATACTTGCAAGATTTGCGGGGAGACCGGTTACAACGGGGAGAAGGATCCATTCCGAGTTCTTTGATCAAGAAGGGTTTCGGTTGAGGGAATGGATCCAAAGGCAAGGTTGGGAGTATCTTTGCTCCCTAGACGTGATGATCTACCCCGGATTGGTTCAGGAGTTCTATGCCTTCCTCAAAACTGGTATGGGAGGGCTTGTTTCGAAAGTTCGAGGGGTTCGAGTTCGAGTTTCTGAGGAGAGCTTGAGTGAGCTACTTCATCTACCCTGCGTAGGAGCCACTCCGGAAAAGCCTGAAAACAAAATGAGAGCTCTACAGTTGATCATGGAAAATGAGAACTTCGACTTTTCCGTGAAGGTAATAGCTAGTTCTCTTACTGCTGAAATGAGATTACTGCTCAGTATAATAAATAGAATCTTATTTCCAAAGACCGGGAGATTCGATCTCATCACAGAGCGAGATCTAGCAGTGATGGAGTGTATGATTCAGGGGATTCCCCTAAATCTTCCGGCCATGATACTGAGACAGATGAGGAAGGTGATGTGCAACTCCAGGGTATCACTACCTTATGGTATGATACTCACCTTGATTTTTCGACAGCACGGTTTAGCACTCGAGGAGGAGGCATCCAAGAGTCTGCATCATACTGACACATACACTGCACGGACACTTATACACATGGGATATGAGAAAGTGAACGGGCAGTGGATTCACACTGGAGCAGGCATTCAGGGTGAGGCACCAGAGGGAGATGCACCAGAGGATGAGGATGAGGAGCATATGGATCATCCTACTGCACCTTCAGAGGCTGGACCATCATCATCCGTTCCTCCGAGAGATACGGATGAGTTCTGGAGCAGGATGACTGAGCTCATGTCAGCTCAGGCGAGGACTATCACTGACGGGCTGACGAGCCGATTGGACGCCCGATTGGACGTCATGTCTGCTGAGATCAGTGATCTGAGGCAGCAGATAGGAGCACTCCGGAGAGAGAGAGAGACCCATGGACCATCTGTGCCACAGGCTGCTGAGTCAGAGATTTCGGCACAGAGTCATCCAGCTCGTCGTGCTCCACGCCAGACACAGTCTCACCAGGCTCGACCTCCCCTCGCCACGTACACTAGGAGGATGAGGACTAGATCCCAGCCGTTAGAGTCTCCCTAGGCTGATGTTAGCATCTATGTTTAGAGCCTAGGCTAGATATCTAGTTCTCATATGTATTTTGCTTTTATCATGTATCATTAAACTTTGATTCAGGAACATTGTATCTGTTTTTGTTTTTGGCATGAATGTATGAAAATGTTCCCATTTTGATCAATGAAGTTTGAAGTTTGGTATTTATTGCATCTTTCCCATGTATCTTTTTGATGATAACAAAAAGGGGGAGAAGTAAAGAAAGAGTATTTATTTTAGGAGAAGTAAAGATCTTAGGGGAGAAGTAAAGATATTGTTTAGAGTAAATAAAGTAACAAAAAGGGGAGAACTAAAGATATCTTTAGAGTAAGTAAAGAAAGAATAATAAGAGCAAAAGTAAAGAAAGTTAAAGAAAGGAGAAGTAAAGAAAAAGAAATAAGAAGTTATGTAAAGAAAGAGAAATAAGAACTTATGCAAGAAAAGAGAAATAATTGGGCAAACAAATTGAAAATCATATAAGAAAGTTTATACATCTAAGGGGGAGCAATTTGTAACAATGAAAATCATCAAATCAAAAATTTCTATCAAATTTCAGAATTTGGCACATATAATTTCAGAATTTGGCACGCACCTCTCGCACCCCGATACATAACCTGAAACTCATATTTTATCTCAAATTTTTGAAGTTTCATCGTTAATGAATTATAAATGAAAGGGGAAGCAATTCAAAAAGTCAAATTGGCAACATTTAAATGAAATAGGGGGAGATTTCACTCTTATATATGAAAAGCTGAAATTCAGCAAGTTAAGCCCTTTCAAAAACTGATCTTAAAGACAAGTATCAATAGGCTCATACTCTTTATTTTGTAATCATCAAAAAGGGGGAGATTGAGGATGATAGTGTTATTTTGATGATTAACAAGCAATTATCTAGAGTATGTTATAAGTTAAATTGATACTTCATTTATAAGACTATTACTCTCAGGATATTTGTATAAATTGATATAGATACATTTCATTGTTTATTTGAATGAATCTAACCTTGAGATGCAGCAAAGTGTGGATTGAGTCGACCCAAAGGATGATTGGGTCGACCCCGGCACATCAAGAAATCATTTGGCACACTTCTGCAAAAATGGCACAGATGAACAGTAAGTTGGGTCGACCCAAGGAAAGCATGAGTCGACCCAAACATCAAGATCCTCAAAACAAGACAGAACAATGGTTCTCTGGATTCACTGAGAGGGTCGACCCAAGAAGTAGTTGAGTCGACCCAAGCTTGAGTCGACCCAAACCCTGAGAGGGTCGACCCAAAGGCAAGACAGAAAAGAAGACAGAAAATGGTTCTCTGGAATTACTAAGAGGGTCGACCCAAGAAGAAGTTGAGTCGACCCAAGTGAACTTTGAGTCGACCCAAAGAATGGTTGGGTCGACCCAAGGAAAGAAAGGCTGAATTTCAAGTTTCTGTGTTTTCTGAGAGAGTCGACCCAAGGAATGTTTGAGTCGACCCAAGTGAAAGTTGGGTCGACCCAAGGACAGGTTGAGCCGACCCAAACACGGGCTGAAGCATAACGGCTAGTTCTGCAGATGTACTTTTTGTCCTTCCCAAAGTCAGTAACGGCTAGTTTTTGAATTCTAACCATTGGGGCTTGTCCAATGGATGTAGGAGACTATTTAAAGTGGCACTATTCATCAGATAGAACAACTTTTGAAAGGAATATCAAAGAGTACACAAGAAAACAAAAGTGCCCTAATCTTCTTCATCCAAGTGCTTCATTCAAGAATCAAAGAAAGGGGTTGAGCAGATTCAAAGAGTCATCAAGAGCTCCATCCTCCCTTGTAGAGTGAAGCATCCTTGACAAAGAAGAGAGAAGCCACTTCAAAGCGATAAATATTTTCTACACTCTTTTTTGTAGTTTATATTGTTTCATTTGCTCATTTAGGAGTTTAAATCTTCTTTCTTTATTTGTTAAACAACTTGTAAAGGTTGGTTGGTGAGCCCGGAAAACCAACGGAGTAGGTTGATTGGTGAACCCGGAAAACCAATTGTAAAGGTTCGTTGGTGAGCCCGTAAAACCAACAAAGGTTTTGGTGAACCCGGAAAACCAAAGTGTAAAAGTTCGTTGGTGAGCCCGTAAAACCAACAAAGGTTTTTGGATTGTGAGCCTGGAAAACAATCCAACTGTAATCCGCGAGATTATAGTGAATTTCCAAGGGGTCGCTTGGGGAGTGGACGTAGGTGCTAAGGAGAGCACCGAACTACTATACTTTGTGTTGTTTGTGTTGTGATTTGCTTTAGCTTAGTCACAATTTTGTTCGTAGATTCAGATTGCAGCGGGAAGAGGCATGCGCCGGGAGATCAACTGGTTCATCACTACATAATTTGTCACTAATTTGTTATTAATGTATAAACCCAATCATCGCTGAAATTAAAAAAATCAGATCAAGCGAAGAGCATCCGGATAAACTGTCACGCTTTGAACGTTGTCAAAAACCGTTCGTAGATTAAAGTAAAAACTTTTAAAAACATTTAGAAGATCAGATCTTCACCTTGTGCGGGTAGATGATCACCGCAAACTGAAGTTCGTAGTTTAGGATGAAGGTTCGCTTGAAGCCGTTCAAGTGCCCGGCCTCTACAGGTATCCACACGAAGCAGAAACCGATCAAAGCTTCCTTGTCTCCCCGGAGTGCTAGCTCCCTTGCAGAGACAACTTTGGATGGCTGATTTTCTCTCTTTCAATCAATGCTTGATTGTGTTTGAGAGGAGGAAGAAGAAGGAGGGATCTTGAAGAAGAACCAAAGCCCTCACTGCAGCCTTTCTTTTCCCTGCGTTGGATGAAGGAAGGGAAGGGGAGGAGGCCGCCAAGGCTTCTTCTTACTTTCTTCTTGCTTGCGGCTGAACCAAGGGAAGAAGGAGGGGAGGGCGTACGGCAGCAAGGAGAGGAGTTTCTCATATGAATTAGGTCAGCCCCAAAAGCCCCCTTTAAATAACAAGTGGAGCTCCTAACTTTTAGGAGCTCCCTTGAATTAATTCCAAGAGGGGCGCCGGCCCCTCTTGTTGCCGCACCCATGAAGCCAAGGAGGAGGGGCTTGAGCCCCTCCTTCTTGTGTTGCCCTAATCCTCATCTAATGAGGATTGGGTGGCCTTAATTTGGTTTAGCCCTAATCCAATTAGGGTTTAACCAAGGGTGAACCAATTTGGATCCAATCTAGGTAAGTCCTAATCCAATTAGAACTTAAATCAATTTTGACTCAATTGAACTCTTCAATCCTAATCCAATTAGGAGTCTTATTGATTCATTAGATTAATAATTAATTGTGACTTAAGAAATCCTAATCCAAATTAGGACATATTTAATTTTAGTCCTAATCCAATTAGGACTCTTATTTGAATTCGAAGTCCTAATCCAATTAGGTCTTCTAGGAATCCTATTCCAAGTAGGAATCCAATTTTAATTCAAAACTCCTAATCTAATTAGGATTGTAGGAATCCTATTTCAAGTAGGAATCCAAGTCCTACTCCAACTAGGATTTCCAGTCCTAATCCAATTAGGACTCTAGGAATCCTACTCAAAGTAGGATTTGTGTTTAAGTCCAATTAATTAATTCCCTTTGTTCCTTCTTCAACTGAATATCAATCGAATTGATTACTTGTGATTCCTAATCACGATTCAACCATCGGATCGGTCAATACTTCTAGTGTGTGTGACCCCATAAGTTCTATTCTGACTGGTAGTGAGATATATTATGATCTCTATCACAATATCATTGAAAACTCCTTTCAATGGATTGGAACAATTCCAACTCTACTCTTTAGGATTTATCGATCATCGAGATAATCCCTGTGAGTCCCACCATCCACCAGTGACACCTAGCAGCATGTAGTGGCTACCCAGTAGAATAGAATGATGAACCTCTAGGTGCAGTTATCGTGTGATACAATCCTACTATCGTGGATCCCTACAGGACGGAGGTCATGGATAACTCGTCAAACCCCTTCGTCTGTCATATGTCAAGATTTATTTGACTCGAGTTCGATAGTGGAAAACTCTTTCTCCACTTTATATTACTGCCCTGGCTAAGGTCTTAGAACTCAGTCTAACAAATCACATAGGATCACTCCTCTTCTATCAAGGTCGATAGATTCCATGTAAGTGCATACCCTACTCCTACAGTGAACTTACTGCAGCCAATCTATACTACAAGGACCCATATGACTAGAGACCATATATACGTGTAGTCAAACTACAATAACCTCACTGTGAGTAGCTGAAGCACCGCAGGTCAAAGGACCAGTCATACTACTGCAACATCAAGCAAGTCACTGACGAGTGGATAGACATCCAAGTGACTTCTTGTCTTGGTCACGCTCAGTACCCTTGTTCTCTAACAAACACCTGCACTATCACTTCAGTGTCCCTACACTGTGGACTCAAGTCTCGTCCATCCAGAAGAAAAGTGATCTGTGCACTGATCGGATCGATCACCGTCCTCGTGATGATCCATTGATCAGGAGCATTTAGAAATTAATCACCAATGATACATGGCTCAAATTCTCAACTCTTGAGAATATGCATCATGATCTTATTAATTTCTTGGACGATTCATAGACACATAAATAATATGAATGAAAAGATGCCTTTTATTTATCCAATAATAAATAGTCAAGTACAAAATTATATTCCTAGAATTAACAATGTGTCAGCCAGATTGGCTTCTAGGGCATACATCTAACAATCTCCCACTTGCACTAAAGCCAATTGGTCATATATCTTAGGCCCATCTTCTCAAGGTGGGCTTCAGTCTTCTGCTGACTCAGCTGCTTAGTGAACGGGTCTGCCACGTTATCCGTGGAGTTTACTCTCTGCACCTCTACATATTTCTTCTCAACATAGTCGCGTATGAGATGGAAGCGCCGCTCTATGTGCTTGGACTTCTGATGAGACCTTGGTTCCTTAGCAAGAGCTATGGCGCCATTATTATCGCAGTAGAGTGTTATGGCATCTGATGTCATCACGTCCAACTCTGCAATGAATTTCTTGAACCAGAAGCCTTCCTTAGCAGCTTCAGAGGCGGCGATGTATTCAGCTTCCATAGTAGAATCAGCAATGATCGGTTGTTTAGAACTCTTCCAATTCACCGTACCACCATTGCACAAGAACACATACCCAGATGTTGACTTCCTATCATCGACATCAGTCATGAAGTCTGAATCTGTGTACCCTTCTACCTTTAACTCTGATGATCCTCCAAAAATCAAGAATAAATCTTTAATTCTTCTCAAGTACTTAAGAATATTCTTCACAGCTGTCCAGTGTTCTTCATCTGGATTCGACTGATATCTGCTTGTGACACTCACAGCAAGGGCTATATCAGGTCGTGTACATAGCATGGCATACATGAGGCTCCCTATTGCCGATGCATAGGGTATCTTGCTCATGCGTTGAATCTCTTCAGATGTGTTGGGGCACATCTTCTTGGAGAGATGAATTCCATGCCTTAGGGGTAAGAGACCCCTCTTGGAGTTTTCCATGCTGAACCTCTTCAGCACCTCCTCTATGTACATCTTCTGTGAAAGGCCAAGCATCCTTTTAGATCTATCTCTATAAACCTTTATTCCCAAAATATAGGATGCTTCCCCAAGGTCTTTCATGGAGAATCTTTTGACAACCAGACCTTGACCGAGGTTAGCATGGGAATATCATTCTCTATCAGTAGGATGTCGTCCACGTACAGTACGAGAAATACGACAGTGCTCCCACTAACCTTTTTGTAAACACACGATTCCTCTTCATTTTTGATGAAATCAAACGTTTTGATTGCGTCATCGAAACGAGTGTTCCAACTCCAAGATGCTTGCTTTAGTCCATAGATGGACCTTTGCAGCTTGCAGACCTTGTGATCTCCATCACTGAAAGTGAAACCCAAAGGCTGTTCCATATAGATATCTTCATCAAGATATCTATTCAGGAAAGCAATTTTCACATCCATCTGCCAGATTTCATAATCATGAAATGCTGCAATGGCAAGCAATGTTCGGATGGATTTTAGCATGGCTACAGGTGAAAAGGTCTCCTGATAGTCAATGCCTTCGCGCTGACTATACCCTTTCTTCACAATCCTTGCCTTATAGGTCTCTACCTCTCCATCCGAACCTATTTTCCTTTTGTAGATCCATTTGCATCCAATAGGTACAATACCTTCTGGTGGGTCTACTAAGGTCCAGACTTGGTTGGAATGCATGGAGTCTAACTCTGACTTCATGGCTTCCAGCCATTTCTCGGAATCGATATCAGATATCGCCTTGTCGTAGGTTTTGGGATCTTGTGTATGATCCATATCTCCCACTAGGAACATTTCCTTGGTATCCTCTTCTAGTATACCTAAGTATCTATCGGAAGGATGGGAGACCCTACTAGATCTACGAGGTGGTCGAGGGACATCGTGTACTGGCTCTGTATGAATGGGTTCGATAGGATCCATGGCTCGTTGCTTTTCAGAGACTTTCTCTTCAAGCTCAATTTTCCTCCCACTGCCTCTATCAAGGATAAACTGGTTTTCCAAGAAGATGGCATGACGGCTCACAAACACATTGTGATCCTCTGAGACGTAAAAACTGTATCCTAATGACTCTTTAGGATATCCTATAAAATGAGCACTTATGGTCCTAGCCTCTAGTTTGTCCGCCTGTAGTCTTTTGACGTGGGCCGGACATCCCCAAATCTTGAGATGACCAAGACTTGGTTTCTTACCATGTCATATCTCATACGGTGTGGTAGGAACGGATTTAGAGGGAACTCTATTCAGTAGATATACTGCGGTAAGTAAGGCATCTCCCCAAAGAAACGTAGGTAAATCAGTGAAGCTCATCATGGACCTGACCATATCCAATAGGGTCTGATTCCTACTCTCTGACACCCCGTTGAGTTGAGGTGTCCCCGGAGGTGTCCACTGTGAGACTATGCCATTTTTCTTGAGATAGTCCCGGAATTCCCCACTAAGGTATTCTCCTCCTCGATCTGATCGAAGAGCCTTAAGAGGTTTTCCAGTTTATTTTTCTACTTCATTCTTGAACTCTTTGAACTTTTCAAAAGACTCGACTTGTGTCTCATAAGATACACATTCCCATGCCGTGAATAATCATCGGTAAAGGTAATGAAGTACGAATAACGTCCCCTGGCTAGCACATCGAATGGGCCACATATATCTGTATGTACTAGGGTAAGTATTTCAGTGGTCCTCTCCCCATGTCCTACAAAGGGCAATCTAGCCATTTTTCCTTGAAGACAGGACTCGCAAACTGGATATGACTCGGAAGTCAATGAGCTGAGAAGCCCATCTTTATCCATTTTGTTCATCCTATCCTCTCCAATATGGCCAAGTCTGAGGTGCCACAAATATTTTTGGTTTATCCCATCCCAGGATCTCTTGGATCCTTTGGCACTCACTTCTTGCTCGGTAACATTCACAGATACATCCATATGTAAATGATAGAGACTGTCAATCATAAAACCACGTGCAACTATTTTATTTCTGAAATAAATAGAACAGCAGTCTTTGTCAAAAGTAAAAACATGACCTTCCTGTGCTAGACATGAAACAGAAATCAAATTTCTGCTAGCAGCAGGTACATAATAGCAGTCTCTAAGTAATAAACTAAAACCAAACGGTAGTTGCAGATGGTAGGTGCCCACAGCTACAGCAGCAACTTTTGCCCCGTTGCCAACCCGAAGGGTTACTGCACCTTCCGCCAGCCTTCTACTTTCCTTTAGACCCTGCATGGTAGTGCACAGATGAACACTAGAACCAGAATCTATAACCCAACTAGAAGTAGAAGAAACCGTTAGATTAGTTTCAATTATGAGCAAGTCTATACCTTCTGAAGGTATGTCACCTTTCTTGTTCTTCAGGCTCTCGAGGTATGAAGGACAGTTCCTCTTCCAGTGGCCGTCAACATTGCAGTGGAAACATTTTCCTTTGTCATTGACCTTTTCTTTTGAACTTCCTTCTTTGGCTTCTTGTCTTTCTTCTGCTTCTTAGCAGGCTTCTTTTTCTTCCAAGTAGACTTTCTCTTGGAACCAGAAGTCAACTCAGCAGCAAGGACATTGCCCCTTGAACCTTTCAAGGCTCCCTCAGCAGTTACCAACATGTTTAATAGTTCAGTCTTAGTGCATTCAATCTTATTCATATGGTAGTTTACTATAAACTGACCAAATGAATCAGGAAGTGACTATAGGATCAAATCCACTTGCAATTCCTTGTGCATGTTCATTCCGAGCTTCTCAAGCTCCTCTAGGTCCTTGATCATAGTCAGACCGTGATCATGGACAGACTGCCCTTCGCGCATCTTTGTCTTGAAGAGCCTCTTGGACACTTCAAACGAGCTGTGCGACTCTGCTCACCATACAACTCTTGCAGGTGTGCCAGTATGTCCCTAGCAGTCTTTATATTTTCATGCTGGCATTAGAGTTCATTTGACATGGATGCCATCATATAGCATTTAACTCTAATATCATCATCCATCCACTTTTGATGCATCTGTCGCTGAACATCAGTAGGACGTGTTGGTAGTGTGGGGATATCTGAATCGAGTATGTAGCCTATTTTCTCACAGTCCAAAATAATTTTGAGGTTTCTAAGCCAATCCTTGTAATTGGTTCCGGTCAGTCGGTTGGTCTCAAGAATACGGGTCAAAGGGTTTGAAGCTGACATTGTATCTGCAGAGAGTAAAGATTCTAGTTAGACTTTTGTACTTGATCATTAATTTGTTCTAAGGTCTTTTAGAACAAATGTACCTCCCACTATTTTCTCGAATCCCTTACACTCCCCTGGTAAGTAAAAGGAAATCCTACGCGACTAGAGTTTCTAGAAGGTACTGCGGTCTCACCAATCTACATGGCACCTCACCTAACAGTTATTGGTGACACATAGATAGATGAGTGTACAACTTTTGTACAATGCTTCTCAAGCATGTTGCAGTGCAACTTGGTCTCTAAGCCATGAAGACCTCACCTAACAGTTATTGGTCCCATTTCTTAGTTAAGTCAGACCCACCGTATAACCGTAGAAATAAAGTTGTCATTGGGTCCTCACCTAACAGTTATTGGTGCCCAACCCCACCTTTACCCTACAACATCTCATGTCTATAGAGAGGTCCAGCCCCCCGATGCAACTTGACCACTGTATCCAGCCGAGACAAATCAACATCAGAAAGACCTTAGCAGCTCTACTACAGTGGAAGACCTATTGACTTAATATTGGTTAATCAGGTCTTAGTGTTTGCAACTTGAGCTCTTCATAAGAGGTAATCGAACAATTGGCCAGGTAAGCAGGTGGGAGGCTCCCCTCACTCAGAGAGTAAGGTCCTAATTAAGTAACCACCTTTCATGCTTTCCTAGATACCAATTAGATCAATTAATCTAATATGACTTGCTCATGTCGGTTCACTCTCGACTTGATTGAGGAGGTTTTAATTTAGGTCTCAATTGGGTTTGCCACATCACATGTAAACCTATCTACCCGACTCTCATTCACATCACATGCAAACGGCACATTGCAGGCAGTTATAATCGCAGCAATAATTAAAGCTAAACTTTAAATAGGTGATGATCATGGATTCTAGTTAGGTCGTATTACAAGCACATGCACGTCAATCGATTAACTGGTCTTCAACTCTTGAATTGGTTCCAAGCCTCCTTGATTCGATCCTTGATCAACTCTTGATCCAATCGCCATCAACCGCTTAGATCACCTGTTCATCTCATGCCTTGTCTTCAACTTGATCGTTGACGTACATCACATCACAGAAATACAACCAGATGTAAAATAAAAATAATAATAAATTACATCTCTTTTTAGGAGGCACGCAGGCCTCTCAAAACATCAAATAAGATGCATGCAAGCATCTGAAAAATTACATGACATCACAGATCATATCGCAGGTCATTACATTTGATACCAAAAGGGTTTGAATCCTATGATCATCACCACATGCAGCAATTATAATTTTCAGATCTGAAAACTAATTGATTATCTTATGACATAGGTTGTTGATCATGCTAATCATGATTCTAAACTTTGTAATCCCATTAACAATGCAATTAGAATCATCTTTTTATCACATAAAAATCAGCATGCAAAAATCAGCACCCTAGAAAAAATCTGCATGCAGAAAATTTTCAGCATGCATGATCATTCAATTTTCAGATCTAATAAGCCTATTAATAATTAATCCTTACCTTAATCTACGATGCCTAGGCTCTGATACCACTGTTATAATACCCCGATCATGCTGCTGAAATTTAAAAAAATTCAGATGCAGCGGAAGAGGCATGCGCGGGATCAACCGTTCATCGCATGAACGTTGTTCAAAAACCGTTCGTAGATAGATAAGGATTAAAAACCTTTTAAAACATTTAGAAGATCAGATCTTCACCTTGTGCGGGTAGATGATCACCGCAAACTGAAGTTCGTGGTTTAGAATGAAGGTTCGCTTGAAGCCGTTCAAGTGCCCGGCCTCTACAGGTATCCACACGAAGCAGAAACCGATCAAAGCTTCCTTGTCTCCCCGGGGTGCTAGCTTCCTTGCAGAGACAACATTGGATGGCTGATTTCCTCTCTTTCAATCAACGCTTGATTGTGTTTGAGAGGAGGAAGAAGAAGGAGGGATCTTGAAGAAGAACCAAAGCCCTCACTGCAGCCTTTCTTTTCCCTGCGTTGGATGAAGGAAGGGAAGGGGAGGAGGCCGCCAAGGCTTCTTCTTACTTTCTTCTTGCTTGCGGCTGAACCAAGGGAAGAAGGAGGGGAGGGCGTACGGCAGCAAGGAGAGGAGTTTCTCATATGAATTAGGTCAGCCCCAAAAGCCCCCTTTAAATAACAAGTGGAGCTCCTAACTTTTAGGAGCTCCCTTGAATTAATTCCAAGAGGGGCGCCGGCCCCTCTTGTTGCCGCACCCATGAAGCCAAGGAGGAGGGGCTTGAGCCCCTCCTTCTTGTGTTGCCCTAATCCTCATCTAATGAGGATTGGGTGGCCTTAATTTGGTTTAGCCCTAATCCAATTAGGGTTTAACCAAGGGTGAACCAATTTGGATCCAATCTAGGTAGGTCCTAATCCAATTAGAACTTAAATCAATTTTGACTCAATTGAACTCTTCAATCCTAATCCAATTAGGAGTCTTATTGATTCATTAGATTAATAATTAATTGTGACTTAAGAAATCCTAATCCAAATTAGGACATATTTAATTTTAGTCCTAATCCAATTAGGACTTTTATTTGAATTCGAAGTCTTAATCCAATTAGGTCTTCTAGGAATCCTATTTCAAGTAGGAATCCAATTTTAATTCAAAACTCCTAATCTAATTAGGATTGTAGGAATCCTATTTCAAGTAGGAATCCCAGTCCTACTCCAACTAGGATTCTCAGTCCTAATCCAATTAGGACTCTAGGAATCCTACTCAAAGTAGAATTTGTGTTTAAGTCCAATTAATTAATTCTCTTTGTTCCTTCTTCAACTGAATATCAATCGAATTGATTACTTGTGATTCCTAATCACGATTCAACCATCGGATCGGTCAATACTTCTAGTGTGTGTGACCCCATAGGTTCTATTCTGACTGGTAATGAGATATATTATGATCTCTATCACAATATCATTGAAAACTCCTTTCAATGGATTGGAACAATTCCAACTCTACTCTTTAGGGTTTATCAATCATCGAGATAATCCCTGTGAGTCCCACCATCCACCAGTGACACCTAGCAGCATGTAGTGGCTACCCAGTAGAATAGAATGATGAACCTCTAAGTGCAGTTATCGTGTGATACAGTCCTACTATCGTGGATCCCTACAGGACGGAGGTCATGGATAACTCGTCAAACCCCTTCGTCTGTCATATGTCAAGATTTATTCGACTCGAGTTCGATAGTGGAAAACTCTTTCTCCACTTTATATTACTGCCCTAGCCAAGGTCTTAGAACTCAGTCTAACAAATCACATAGGATCACTCCTCTTCTATCAAGGTCGATAGATTCCATGTAAGTGCATACCCTACTCCTACAGTGAACTTACTGCAGCCAATCTACACTACAAGGACCCATATGACTAGAGACCATGTATATGTGTAGTCAAACTACAATAACCTCACTGTGAGTAGCTGAAGCACCGCAGGTCAAAGGACCAGTCATACTACTGCCACATCAAGCAAGTCACTGACGAGTGGATAGACATCCAAGTGACTTTTTGTCTTGGTCACGCTCAGTACCTTTGTTCTCTAACAAGCACCTGCACTATCACTTAAGTATCCCTACACTGTGGACTCAAGTCTCGTCCATCCAGAAGAAAAGTGATCTGTGCACTGATCGGATCGATCACCGTTCTCGTGATGATCCATTGATCAGGAGCATTTAGAAATTAATCACCAATGATACATGGCTCAAATTCTCAACTCTTGAATTTCTTGGACGATTCATAGATACATAAATAATATGAATGAAAAGATGCCTTTTATTTATTCAATAATAAATAGTCAAGTATAAAATTATGTCCCTAGAATTAACAATGTGTCCGCCAGATTGGCTTCTAGGGCATACATCTAACAATTAATTCCATCACTGATCTAGTGACAAGGTTACCGTCACTAATTTGTCATAGCTCATTGAGTAAAATCAATTTTTAGTAACCAAAATTCTGTCACTAAGTTTATGGCTACTCGTCACAATACTTGGTAAACAATTCGGTAACCAAATTTAGTCAGTGATCACATTCCAATAACCTGGTACATTTGGTACATTGATTGGCTCATAATAATAATAATAATATCATTAATAGCAAAGGCATTCAACATTACACAAAAGTTTTTTAACATGTCATTCAAAATAGGCATCAACATGTCCTAAATCCATCAAAATCAAAGTACAAAAAGTATGTCATAACAAAGATTTAATTCCTCCTAGGAATGCAAAGACCTATCATCTAAGGCAAAAGCAATTATAATGAAGCATGATCAGCAGAACCAGAATCACCATTACCCCCCCTGATCTGCATGCCTTGGTCCAAAGCCAATCTGTTCTCTCATCTTTTAAAGAACCTCCTCTTGCCATTTTTTCTTTTAGTACTCAAGAATACCTAGAAGGTCTTCATGCGTGTACAGCTCTGGAGCTTGACTTGTAGAGGTAGAAGAGGATGATGATTGCCCAATAATTCCAATGAGATCCTATTTTGGACTAAAGCCATAGCTGAGGCGCCGGACATAAAATGGTGTCGTTCGTCAAAGGACCTGGCTCTCTTGAGGGCATCCTTGCTCAGGACAAAACCCTTGGCCAGCATGCTGCTCACCACATCCTCTGCCTTCCTCACTGCAGACTCAGTTGACGAGAGCTTCTTTTCCTTCTGCAGCACCAGAAAAAAAAGAAGATGGGAAGACAAAAACAGTGAAACCTTTTGAATTAATATAAGTAGGTTGAAATTACAAAACTGGAACTGGAAAAACAAAACAAAACAAAAGAACCAACAATTACAAGCCTGATAATCTCACTAAATGGTTCCCAATCCCTAAGACAGTAATATATAAAAGGTCGTTATCTCTAACATGTTCCTTCTTGTTGAAACATAACATGCGAGCAAGACCTATAATCCCAAAAATGAAAGACACAGGAAAAAATTTGGTCCACCAGTTCAAAACTTTTGTTTTTGAAAATTATTACCACAACCTACTGGTACAATTATAAAGTAACACTCGAACAATGAAACGCTAATGAATGTGGCCCACGCGGCTTTGTTTTTTCATTCATTCTTTTTTCAAGGAGAAAACCACCACGTATACAAAATTAAAAGCAAAAAGTCACAATATGGCTTTCATGTCATGCAGAAACCTGAGAGCATAATCTGCACAAATATCAGGGAGTCAGATTTACCAGTATCTCTTTGTAAGCTTCAGGAGGAAGCTGGTAATCCTCAACTGGCGTAATGCTGACACAAAGATCAGCTATAGTTGCTCCCTGCATCCATAAAGAACCGAAATGGTGCACCCAAAATCTTCCAGATTGTATATTAGAAAAACATGAAGGACATGAAGGTTATTTGTAAAATTTCTTTTCCTGAGATTGGAACATGTTAGCGAGTAATTTGCATTATTAAAATTTAACTCACTGAGAGAAGCATTGCTGTGTCTGCTCCCTGTGACTCCTTGAAAGTGACATAAGCAATCTGAGACCTTTCAAATTCGCTGCCGAAGTGAAAACAACATGATTTTGATAATAATTTCCCACAAGAGAAATGCATAAGACATAATTAGAAGGACAATGACCTCCGCAATTCAATATATTGAATGTCCCCTGAGAAGGAAAAGAATTCCTTGATGTCCCTTTTTGATGCAGCCAGGAAAATATTGCTGACTTTCACTATTCTTACCTGCAACAGGAGACAAAGACAATATTTCATGAACGCTGCAGTTATCCACCACGCAATTGATTTATCTCACAACCAATTAACTTAGCACACATTGAAGTGCACATGCCATGAATGGTTGTGCCATAGGAATCCTATCAAAGGCAAATTATATGTGTCAGTGACGCAAAAAGGTAAATTAAAAACTATTGAAAATGAGCTTTCTTGGGGAATATTATTAAAACAGTGATGGGAAGTCATAGGGAACTGATAGATATAATGTTAGATCAAATACAAATTTCAGTAAAAAAGGACACAATATCCTTCTTACTAAAAGATCCTACTCGTTGGCGCCAATTTGAATAACCATGCTTTGTTGAGGAACAAGAGATGGATCTACATGGACTATCTAGCAGCAGTTAGCTGAGACATTATGCACTATTTTCACTAACATCAGTAAATTAGATTGTTAAAAAAAAAAAATCTCTCACATCTGAAACATCGATAGTCCAATTTGATGTAACAGTCAACTGTGGATCCACTCTCATCCTCAAATAGCCCTGGTCCAAAGGGACCTGCAATAACATGCTCCATTAGGTGCTTCTCATGGAAAGAAGGGGGAAAATTTTCAAGGCATGTTCCAGCTCTACCTGATCTAGATGACTAATTGAGCTGATCATCCATGCAAATTTTCAAGCTCATTTACGACAGAGAAATGAAATTTTGTAGTAGAAAGGATACTAAATACGTAAAGGTTCAATATGATTACAAGCACTTCCTCTATTGGATAAATAGTCAGATAGGGAAATGCACTTGAAATTTTCTTAGAGAAATGTTTCACAGACGAAAATGAAGACGAGCCGGAGCTTGATCCCTCAGCCTCCTGGGAGTGGCGGAGGCCGTCTCAACCAAAAAAAAGTATGAACTATAGCGCTAAACAAAAATCTCTGCTGTATATCCACAAATTGCAGCCTCCTAGAAGCGGCGGAGACCTTTTTCTTCAACCAAAAAATTACCCCATTACATCAAAAACCACAGAATCATCCAAATCTCCGCTGTATATCCACAAATCGCATCGCAAGAAAAAAAAACCCAATAAATTAAGCTTACGTTCCACCATTTTATATGAACCAGACACCGAAATCACCCAGGAAAAAAAAAATAAAAATAGTAACAAAAGGACAAGCACGGGTACCTCAAGCAATATTACAAGCATTTCATCAAAAATCCGAGGCGAAGAGATTTATCAGAAAGACCGCCCCGATCTTGAGCATTTCATGAGAGATACAGAACGAAATCCCGCGATGCTGGCCTCGAAAGTGAGCTCTCGAAGCGGGAATCCGTATTCGAGGAGACTTGAAGGAGATCAGGTAGCTCTCGTCGGCGTAGGGAGGAGGAGAAGGGGTTAGGAAATCCGGACGGTCATCCCTGCCGTGGACGGCTTTCCGGTTAGGGATTTGTTAGATTTGGGTTGGGGGGAGGAGGAGGGGTTAGAGATCGCCCGGGGGGGGGGGTGCGGGGTGTGGGTGTGGTGTGGGGGGGTTGAGGGGCGGCTGCAAGGGCCAGGGTTTAGGAGGATTAGAATTTTGGTGTTGGCGCCGGGCGGGCGGGCAGGTCAGGGTGGGGGGAATTAGAAATTAAGCGCGGCACACTTAGTTCATTTTAGATTTCCTCCTTTTATCTTTTTTTCTTTTTTTAGTTATAATTACTCAAAAATATTATTTTTAATATTTTTGGAATTAGAAATTAAATTTGGTGATGGAAATTTATGTCAATAATCCGTCACTATCAAAAATAATCTTTTAGAAATTTATAAATATTTGAGTTACGATTTTTGTGATGGATGAATTTGTCACTGTCTCGTTGCAATTTCGGTTACCAGTTTTGTGACAGATATCCTGCCACTACGATGGTTACTAAGTTTTGGCGCCCACCCTACCCGGGTATTTTGTAACCAGTCGGTCACTAATCTGTCACTAAGTTCACGCTACGGTGATCAAATTTCTATCTGTCACTAATCCGTCATAAATAGTGACTGATAATGGGCCGTCACTAATTTTCCGTCACTATACGCATGTTTTCTGGTAGTGAATAGGTAATTAAACAATGTTCAAGAATATAGAGAAGGCTAGGGATCTGGAATCCTCCTTGACAATATTACTTTCAATAAATAAACTCGGCAATTCTTAATTAAGGATTAATATGATAGAGTAGTTCTAATCATGGAGTATACAATCTGAGAACATGAATTTAACATCCAAGTATTTATCGTGTCGGTTACGTCTACGACAAATCAAGCATTGAAACAATCCATGCATCAATATATATAAACCATACAAGATCTATCTAATAAATAAATATGCAAGAATCCAAAACATACCAATGGATATAAAATAATTAGAATAAAGGTTTAGAATGTACTTGATGAAAGCAACATGACAAGGGTTCATCCATCACCCTTTTGCCAAAGAAATTAGCTTTCCATTACAAAAATCACCTCCCCTTTTGTTTTTTTTCTTTTCTTTTCGGAAACAGGGCAGACCCTATTTCTCTTTTTCCTTTTTTCTTTGAATGGCTGCTTTCCCTGTTTTCTTTTCTTCTTCCCACGAATCAGCCTCCCCCCTTTTCCCTTCTCAGCCGACTCCTCTTATACTCAACTCTCCCCCTCTATGGATCTTGGGAATGCGCTGGAGGAGGCTGAATCTTAGGTGCGTGAGGCTGGAAGGTGATCGCGGGCGAAGATGAGCTGGAAATGAAGCTCGGACGGGTGAGTCACAGATCTGGAAGATGCCCGAAAGGAAGGAGCGTGGACGCAGGGATCTGTGCGAGGAGCGGACGCTAATCTCGACTGGGATATTGCGAAGAAATGAAGCCACGGACGCTGTGGAGGAGGCGGTGATTGCTGGATTCACAGATGGCGTGAGCGGACGAAGGGGCTGATCGCAGGTGCTGCGGAGGAGGCAGATGGCTGGGCGGTGATCGCGGGCTCGCAGACGTTGCGACGCTTCACGGGAGGCTCGCAGGAGGATGGGCTGCAATAGAGGAAGCTGGGAGATCCGTGGGTGTTGGGATGATGGCGAATCCGGAAGCTTTGAAATGGTGAAAGAGGAGCGGATGTTGATCACGGGAGAGGTGGACGCGCTGATGGAGTTGCAAATCCGGAAGACGGGTTGCACACGGATGCTGGGAGGATGCTAGAGGGTTGATTCCTAATTCGGAAGTTGAAGGATACAAGTGGAAGGGAGTTGAGGCACGCCTAATCCGGAAGCTGGGATGATGAAGAATGGACGCCTGGGATTGAGGCACGAATGCTGGCTCACGGATGAATCATGGACGGATGTGTGGGATGGTGGGCATGCTACTATGAACCGCACGGACCGTTGGATCCTCCCGGATAATGAATCTAGCTCCTTTGGTTGCTGTTCCATTAGACTGAACTTGGTCTGCTAATGCTCCTTCTGGTGTGCAAATGGGGCTGACCCTATGCGCTCAGCTGTTGGCCTGCGGTGATGCATCTTTATAGACCCAATGCGCATTTAAACTCTGATCTATGCCAAATAAAAATATGAAATTAATGCAGCACTTTTATCATTATTTGTTAGTAATAATATTAATTTAAGCAGTGTGTAGATCGCACTTTTGTGCTCTCATCACCCCTCCCCTTCTCTCTCTATCGCTCGCTTTCAAAAGCGATCCCTAACCCCTCCAGCCGTCGCACCCCCCTCCCCTTCTTTCTTCGTTGCTCTTTCTCGATCTCCAGATTCAAGAAGCCATCTTCTTCTCCGACCAAGTCCTCCTCTTCCTCAAATCCCCCTCTTTCCTCTCCATTTCCGACCTCCTCTGCCTCTACTACTCTTCCTCTCTCTCCATCACACCAGGCGGCGGTTGGTGGGCTGGCCCCATGGAAAGCGGCCTCATCTTCGGCTCCCCTCCTCTTTTCCTGGCTTCTCTTCGTGGCTTTTTTTGTTAACCAAAAGATTAACTAGTGTTTTTGGTTGTTTTTGTTCTGTCGGTGCAGCTTTAGAGAAGAGGAAGAGTTCTATTGTCATACAATAGATTTATCAAGTAAGTAGAAGTCCCAAGTTCGATCTCCTCCTCCATCTCTCTTAGTTATTGATGCTAAGAGGTTTTATTTTATTTTCTTTTTTTTTTTTTTGGTTATCTTAGGGATGAAATCCAACGCATCAAGGGTAGAAATCCGGACATCATCCACAGAGAGGCTTCACCTCTCTTAGCAAGAGGGAAGAGCGAGGGCCTTCGAGCGGGAGAAAGGGGCGGACGGAGCAGGAGGAAGGAGTGTTCAAAAGGACAGAGTAGGGAGTTTCATTTTTTCAGAGAAAAATGACGTTTGAGGTGTTGAAGGGAGAGGAGATGGAATGTGCCTATTTGGATGAGTACGAGAAGCTCATCATCTGGATGAACACTTCTAGGTTCGTTCTCTTGCTCTATGTTCTGTTCTGTAAGCTTGTGTTTCTTCCGGGTTTTTTTCTCCCTTCGTTTCAAACTGTTTACAACTCTAGTTGCTTGATCTCTACGTCAACGTATCTCTCTTATCGTTGCTGAATAGCGATCGGCAGAGATCCCCCTTCACCTCTGACCTCTAAAACTTGCTAAAAGAAAAAAATCTTTTTAAATATTTTTTTTTCAAAAAAATAGTTATAACGATGCTTTAAAGCGTCGCTAACTAAAAAATACGGTTAAAAGCCGACGCTTTAAAGCGCCGGTAACTGCATGATAGCGACGCTTAAAAGCGTCCTTAAAAAGCGTCGCTAAAAATCCTTTAGCGATGCTTTTGAAAAGTGTCGAAAAATATTTTTTCCACTCTTACATAGCCGACGCTTTAGCGACGCTTTGGAAAGCGTCGGGAAGATTTATACCGACGCTTATAAGCGTTGGTAAAGACCTTAAAAAGCGTCACCAAAACTTTCTTTTCTTGTAGTGAGTGCTTGAACCTATTAGTATATTATTAGAGTTATTAATGGAATCTTGGAGAATCCCTAGAGTACTAGTGGAAGATATATGGATCTTTGTTCATAATAATACCGCATAAAAAAGCATGCACAAATGTTAGAATAATTTATACTTAACTACAGTGATGTGATGCAGATTTTCGTGAACCTAGGAGATATTGAAGCCATGAAAGCAAGTGACTCAATGAGAATTCCGCAAGTGCTGCTTCAATCGACATGCCTATCTTGCAAAGCTTTGGGAGGCTATCTTTTAGTACTGTGGGTCAAGAAAATGTATTGCCGAAAAAACATGTCCAACAAGCTTTCATTCTCTCCTTCTCTCTATCCTTGAAGAAGAGGATGAAGATCCCTATGCTTCTCTCTCTCTCTCTTTCTTGGTTCCATGCAAAGGCTAGGATATGCCTCCTATTTACTACGCTATAGAGGTGGGGAATGTCCCTCTTTACTAAGTCCCAACAGGTTTCAGCATCCTAGAGAGGAAAGGAGGAGGGAGATACCCTTATATTTCGCCCCATCATAGGAATCCCATTTGGACTCCAAGTAGATAGGGAGAAGGGGCAATGGCCTGGCAGGTAGCCACCTTCTTTGTAGAAGCATGCTCCACTTAGGGCACTTCATATAGCAAGGACACCAACCCTAGCGACCGACTCCTACTTGGGTCTAACCTGAGTACTTTTGAAGAAAACCAAGCCAATTAGTCCTACTTGACCTAGCTTAGCCCAATCACCTTACCCTAGCTAATTTCCTAGTCCAATCTCTTCTCCAATATAATTTGGAGCTTATGTGGTCCAAGTAACGAGAGACCCCTCAGTTGGAAACTAGTTCTAATTAAAATAGAGATAGATGACATATACTACATACATTACTAGGATAGATTAATTCAGGTTCCCACTCAATAAAAAAATCTACCCCTGTAGGTCTTTTTAGTCACATATTAGCTATGTGGTCCAGTATGCGAATATGGAGCCCATTTTGTATTACTTAATCCTTTGATGAATAGAATGAAACTAGTTGATCTTTCTATTTTTACATAAGCCATATTTTATAATTCAGTACCCTATCTTTCTAATGCCTCTATATTACCATGCAGTGTCGCACTATGGGACCCTTAGTCATATAGTTTCATGGCCCATTAGAACCCTAAGTCATGTCACACATCCTTTTAAAACAAACGTTCTTAGTGTTTGTTTCAAAAATAATAAATTATATGCATAATAATTTATAAAACTATTATTTTCAAAAAAATTTAAAGTTATCATTAGGCTCTGGTACAAACATATTTGACATATTTCTATTTTGATATAGACATTATGCCATTATGATAGTTTTCATGTTGGACAGCTTGTGACCTTCATTTGTATTCAGATATAGTAAACCATTGTGCTTCCTATAAAGGTCAAAGTCCAAGATATATATTGTGGTCAATACATAGGTTTGGCCACAAACTTACTGACCTCTGAATTTTAGCGAATTGTCATACCATTCAAATCCAAGGGCCACTTGCATGCTCATGCACCTGGTTCATATCTCTTCACTTAATAGTGATTTAGTGTGATGCATACCTAATGTTAAGACGAGGCCTGACCTCAATGAAAGAGGAACTCCATGCCATCACCATCCATCACAGTAGCTTTAAGGCGCAATGCCCATCCTCATTCACAGCTATGAGCAAATTTTGAGTACCTAGGCCTATGCAATCACCCCTATGGATCCCATCCACTTGAATATATATGTATACATGTATGCATCTTTATATACATTCATTCATACATATATATATATAGAGAAAGAGAGAAAGAGAGCACATCACAGGCATGTGTACTAATATTACAAACATACAACAACGTATATCAGATCATATATGCAATTTATATCTCGTGAGGAAAATATGTTTATAAAACTAAAATGGTTAAGTCGCATCATGGTCCCCATGAGCATGGTGGCATTAGAATTTTCATATTATGTGTCCCGGTGCAGATTGAGTCCTTGCATTGTGCAGCTATAGTCCAGTTCTTCCATGCTTCATGGGCACCTCCGTGATAATCTCTATATATAAAAATTCAAAAATAGGTGGCCTTAAAAACAAGTGTCAAGACCCTCACATCATGTCTAATCCACTATTCCTATATAAGATTTTTATTGTAGGTCCTTAATTTAATTATTGATAACTCATAAACATATCACAGGTTACAACACACCATGCCACCATCCCACAATGTTCAATCAATGCGTCCTCAACCTACATGAAGAGTCTTATACATGCAATACAAAATTTGTGAGATCAATTGGATGAATATCGTGAACAAGGTACAATCGGATCAAGATCCTTCCCCTTAATCTAGGGTTTCATCTAAACAATTATCAGGTCAATCATGGAAGATATCATCATGCATGAATATCAATCAACTTACGATGCATCATTGGAAAAACATATGGCCTAAATTAAAAACCATAAATAAGATGGTACATCTATATCATCTAGGATCTGGTTAGTGAGAGTAATATATACGCTCCCACTAGCCATCTAGGAAATACATATCACATCTTACATGGTGCTCATGCCATTAATTAATGATCAATATCCATGATACATGTTGAACATAATTACATCTAAATCTATTACTAATAACTAATACAATCAAAAACCATAATAAATATTAATCATGTATCCTAGGCATGTTCAAGATACCAAACTACCATCATGAAAATAAAGCCCAAAAAAATTAACAAAATCAGATTAGGTAGTAAAAGGACCATAAAAGCTTCCCGTTTGATATATTAACCTAAGTGTTAAAAATTCTAATCAGTCATATGTGACAGCACAACATGGCATACATTTAAAGATATATAACTTGCAAATATGGTCCAAAAACATCACCATACCTGATGTAGAACAATTTGGCTATTATGGGTAGGGTTGGATGATGTCCAGAAGCGAGATCCACTACATCAAAACATCAAATAATAAATTAAACTTTCAAAGGCCATAACTTGGTCATATAATACCTAATTAAGCCGTGCGCTGAGTGTAGAGCTATCGCAACAGCCAGTCGCTTTCATGACAGCCCACTAACAGGACTGTCATACTTTGTCGGCACATCTCGATCGGCTTCTTAGCTAATGGCTCTTCGACTGGAGCCGAAGTTATTCACCTTGGTTTATATTAAGGTCGGTCCAGCCCGAGGTCGAAGCGTCCAATATTTCTTTCATCAATTAAAATTATTGATATTTTAAATATTTTAAGTGAAAGAGTTTCATAATATTATAAATAATAAAATAAATTTATTTATCTTTTGTTTTTTTAAAAAGAAGATGATTAATTTTTTATGAAAATAATTAATTATTAAAATAAAAAATATCACAAAATATTTAAAATAAGTATATTTTATAATATGAAAACTTTAAATAAGTATAATAAAGTATAACTTCATATAATTGCTAAGTAGTAGGAAATTATAAAAGAGGTCTTAGGTTTGATCCTTAAAAAGGTGTATATATAAAAAACCATATTCAAATCCATAAGATTTTCATCTAAATCCGACCGCATAATAGATACAGTGAGGGATTCCATTGGATCATTTACCAATAATTTTTTCTCTTTTATCATCAAAAAAATCATTACAAAATCTTTGTCTTTAATGATGATTCTCATTTCATCACTAAACGTATTAGCTTTTTGTGAACAAAAAAAAATCGTCAGAAAAGAAGATTGTTAGCGACGACATTAAATCCTCATTAAAATTTATTTTGATCATTAATTCCTTATCAAGTCATCATTTGCAGACTCTTTGATAGTACTTTTTTAATCTTATCCTCCAAACAAAATCGCCATAATGGTTGCCTTTAACAACCTGTTTCGTCACTAGATATAATAGTTCATTTAACGACTTTATATTTTTGTCACTAAAACTTTTAGCCGTGGGTCCTCTATTGACCACCAAGCGATGAAATAATTTTGGTTACCAAAATCCTTTAATGATGAAAGTAAAAAACTTTATGAGTAATTATTTGTCAGTAAAAATCTGAATTTTTGTAATGTTACCAACCATGATAAATTGGTCAAGAACATCCTGATCATGCTTGTGTACTTGAATGGCATCTTCAGCGGGATCATCATATATAATCTTCTATTGCAGCTTTCTTATTCTCTTCAATCAATAGCTTTTGCTTCTTTCATGTCTTGTATAGGCTCGAAAGACAAGTCAAGAATACAAATTTATTTAGAATTAAGAGAAATTTTACCTAAACTTGCTACCTTACCAAGACATAGGTCATTGTGAGCTTTCCTATTCTCATGATCATGATCACGATCTGATTTGGCTTTCCTTTTGTCTCCCTCAAATTCGCCATACATTTCTTTTGAGAAAGTCTCATGCTTCCTTCGCCGTTTTCACTCTCAAGTTCTTCTTGAAGGTCAACTTGCCCAACACTTGGTAGATGTAGGTCAAGATCTAATTGTCCTTTTGATATTCTTGCACCATTTCATCTCCTTTTGTGCTTGAGGGAGCATCTCAAACTTTTTCACGTAGAAAACTTTTCCCATGTACCGGTATGGAAGTAATAAATGCAATGAAAGCATTTTATTTATTTTATTTTCTATGTAGCAAAACATATAATGTGCACAAGGCATGGATGAAGAAACTCTAAGATTAAAACTATCACATCTTGAATTAAACGATGTATAATGGGGAAGGATCTGTTCTAATTGACTTTTAAAGTGAGTGATCAATTGTAAATGGTTACTACAGTGGAAGGCCCATCGGTAAACTTACAGTATGGTATATATATTTAAAAAATCACAAGATATTTCATTTGAAATAAATATGGTTAGAATGCCAAAATCCAGGTTTAAAATCAGGACTTCAACCCACAATCAAGACGCTCCAACCAGCTGACCAAAATCTTGGTGTGTACTCAAATATGCACTTATACCTGTCAATTAATAGAACAATTGACATGCCAAAAGTTGATGACCAGTCTATCTCTGGTTGATGAACTACATATCTATATATCTATATCAATATATATATATATATATATATGCATTATTTAAAACATGCATTTGTTTACCTTCCATCTATTTTCTTCCTCACGTACTTGATAGGACTAATGGGGAAGAGATGTAGGTCTGGCATGGCGGATAAAAGTCGCTCAAACTAGCCAAGGAGACTGCCTACGAGACCACCCAAAGCTTTTGAAACACTGAAAACACTCGAAGAGGACATAGGCAGATCATCCTTGGCTATCAAAGTCAGACTCCTATCTCCATGTAAGACCTCTCTTCCACTATACAGATACTGCGGTGGGATGATGTTGTTTGCTTCAGTACGTGTATTAATATTGTGGGAAAGAGGAGATCAGATTCGACTTTCCACAATCTGAACACATACCAATTTGCCTCATCCGGAGCATTCTCTGAAGGATATGACTGCCTTTCTTATCTTTGTTTTTTGCAGTCTCCTCCATACAGAATATGTTCTTTGTGATCTCTAGAGGACCAGCGTCCACATTGATGTGAATAATCCTTGCAATCTTTCTCCTAGGTGTCGGCAGCACATGGAGTCACAGCTGTGGATAAGTAAGAACTCTGGAAAGAGAGACACAGAGCATGCTTTACCATGCTTCTCCCATGGCAATGTAACAGAGCACATTAGTTAGGCAACTTGTCTTTGAATCAGAGTTAGTCTTGTGAAGCCTTCTTTGCCTTTGTTATCAAATTGCTTTGATCATGTCTTCCTTTCGGCAAGAAGAGATAATAATGATCGACCATGATAAAAGTAGAAGATGCCCACAATCCAAAAGATGGCTACCCATGAGATTCGGAGGAAAGTTAGGGAGCCACCTATTTTCCCACGCCCATTAAAACCGAAGCACCCGGTTTCACAGGTAAAACAGATTATTGTTCCAAAAAGGACCCCATAATTTCGAAGCCCAACTAGCATGCATGATCTTTGGACACTTTGGAGAAGACTGAACCTCAAGAAATTAGGTGGAAGAGCCAGAAATCAGTTGATTGCTGCCTTGTGTTGGAAAATCTAGAAGGAAAGGAATGTAAGAACTTTTCTCAAGAGGACGAGCACTGTTTACTCTGTTTTGCAGAAGGCTCCCCATACTTCACCAAACTGGGGAACGTTTATGCCCCAAGAAAATGATTGGCACGCACCAAAATTGTCAGGCCTGGTCCACCGACCGGCCCACACGTGACTTGGGCCGACAGCCCGTCGAGAAAAGGCCCAAACAGCCATGTGCATGGGGAGGAAGAATCGGAATAGGAGTCCTCTTCTTCCTCCATCCTTGCCAGGAGGAGGAGATCGAGGGGGATTGGGGCTCACCATCTTTGGACCGATTTTTAGCTATTAAAGGATTTCTCTTCCTCTCCTTTGGCATCCACCTTAGAAGATCTCTTATTAAAGGTTGAGGTCTTTTGTTTCTTCGCAGCAGATATAGGAGGTTTTCACCATCGATCCGACCGGAGAAGGTACCGGAGAGCCTTGCCGGACTAAGGTACGAGTTCTCCATTCTCTCTCTTTCATCCTTTGTGTTTTGGGATTTGGATTCCATTGTTTGAGCCGGTAATCGCCGATGTTCCTTCTAAAATATAGCACCTCTGTTTTGATTATTTCCACCGGGTTTGGCCGCCGCCAATTGCCCTGTCTTCAAGGGCTTGTGTCCTGGTCGCTAAGGATGCATAGATTGGGAGCGTAGACTAGGAGCTCAGCCTGAGAGCTCGGCATGGCTCTAGTCGGGGGTTGCGCATCTCGGTCTATAGGAACTTGCATTTTGGTCTCCGAGGATGTACGGACTTGGAGCTTGACCTAAGAGCACAGAATAGGAGCTCATCATGCTCTGATCAGCGGACGCTCATCCCAGTCTCCAGAGACTTGCATTCTAATCTTTGACGATGTGCGGAATGGGAGCTCGCCCTAAGAACTTGGCATAGCTCTTGTCGACGGTCGCACATCCCAATCTCCAGAGACTCACATCCTGGTCCCCAAGGATGCGCGGATTGGAAGCTCAGCAATAGCTATGATCGGCGATCCCTGTCCTATGTGCACGGCATTTGAATCTTAGATAGCACGGAAAGGCGACCTCTAGAGACTCGAATCCTAGTCTCCAAGGATGCAAATCTCGTACACACATTGCTTAAATCTCTAGTGGCACTGAAGGGCGGCCTCTAGAAACTTGCATCTTGGTCTTTAAGGACGCGGATCTTATTCGCACGATGCTTGGATCTCTAGTGGCACGGAAGGGCGGCCTTAGAGACTTATATCCTGGTCTCCAAAAATGCGAAAAATCAAGGGATTGCTATAGCTTCCTTTCTTATTTAGATTTAAATCTGTCATAATCTCTTTTCTTATTTGGATTCCGCCAAAAATTTAATTTTTTTTAAATTTAAATTATTTCAAAATACTAGAATCATGTCAGATTTAGGCCACACCAGGTCTACTATACTACACTTGCATATCATAGATCCCTGCTTTGATCCGATTTTCTTCCAGCATGTCCCGTAGGATGGAAATCAGGTGGCAGATTGGGCTGTCGACAAGGGATGTCTTCTTCTACGGGAGGACTTTGTACCCCTGAGCTCTCTGCCGGATCTCGTATTTTGATCTCCGTGGCTCTCCAAACTGGACACTTCGGTAAACTGGCCATCATATGAGATATTCTTAGAGGTCTTCAGATACAACGAGTATTTCTTACAATTCGTGCAGGGGGCATGGAAGCGTCACGCATGACGCTCGCTAAGAAGAGCCCGACTCCCAAATAGGCGCAAAAGGTACTTTATATAGCAATCCAACGTCACCCCTTGTACATCCCCACCATATAAAAATGATAATAATATTAGCAATATTAGATTTTGCTTACCGCAATTGGATACGTATCTCTAGTGGTGCTTTATTGCACGTGCTGCTTCGGTAGTAGCGTGGAAATATCTAAGAGCCAGCGATTAGGTAAATACTTTGTAGGACCTCTCCCCTATTTGTAGGACCTCTATCTTATTTGTAGGACCTCTTCTTTAGTAGTGGTGTTATAGAGCAGTAGAATTAGGTCCCCTGCAGAGCTAATGGACTGCTCTAACCATGCAAAAATACATACAAACATTGTTGTATTATGTGTTTTTCTATTTTTATACCATTTTGTGCATATGACTTTATAGTTAGATTGCTCAGCAGGTGGATCTGATCCAACCAATAAACATCGGTTGCAATTAGGTGCATCAATGCTTAAACATAGATTATTTTTAATATTTCTTCTTTTCTCACACTCATATTGAAAAAATAATATCTTAAGATAGTTTTATTCATCTAAAATTAAATATAACATAGGTAATGTATATGAATAAGAAAAACTAAAATGAGGGGCTCCAACATATCTTTCTCAAAAGCTTGCGTTGCAGAATAAAAGAGATAAGTTAATGAAGATGGTACATGTGAGGATCCGTGCGGGTGTGTGTTTAGTCCAACATCGGTTATTCGCTGGGTAGATCTTGAGTACTTATACAGGATCAAGAAACCCAAATAATACCTTCCGGCTAGCCATTTTGGATGAGATCCTGGGTTGTTACAAATGGTATCAGAGCGGACCCGGCCCATAACCTATGTGGACTAGGGGACACTGCAGTACGGATCTATTGGGGCTGACTACGGGCCAATCGTGGTGTTTGTGATTAGATTTGAATAGATATGAACCCTTAGCCTGACGAGGACGTCAGGGCTTGAACGGGAGAGTATGTGAGGACTCGTGCGGGCGTGTGTTTAGTCCCACATCAGTTATTCGCTGGGTAGATCTTGGGTACTTATACAGGATTAAAGAACCCAAATAATACCTTCCGGCTAGCTATTTTGGGTGAGATCATGAGTTGTTACAGTACATGCTTAAGAAAAGTGCATATTGTTACCTTATATTATAGCCACTAGCGAGTTATCTTATCCCATCTTCGAGCGGTTAGCTGTAAAGATCTGACACATAATGATACAAATTATAACACATCCAAGTTTGATTGTAGTTCAATTATCAATTATCAGCTATAGAGTTGGCTTCTCATGTATTCATGGACACAAGGCTCTCAATGGAAAATTATTATGATGATGATAAAAGAGAATGGAATTCATATAAATTTTAGATGAAAAGTTGTTCTTATCCAAAAGAAAGAAAAAGTATTCCCGGTCTTCAATTATTGTTTATAGGTGACATGTGTAATATCGGACCAAAGGTAAGACGTCGCCCTCAAAGTTTTTTTTTTTGTTTAGGTTTCTATCAAGCATATAAGTGTTACAAATGACAATTTCTTTTAACCTATTGTCTGCTAAGAATATGTTGATGAATTTAAGGGACATCCCAAGGATGACTAGGGATGTAATATGACAAGAAGGTATAGGAATTCAAGTTAGTGTGGAAAAAATTAAGAAACAATATTTTTATGTAACATAAACCACAATTATCAGTGAGTACTTTTTCTTGTGTATAGGATTTAATCTTAAATCAATAGTTAATGCCATAACTTTGACTGAATTCTAAGAAGGAGCTTTGTTGATACAAAAATAATATTTAAATCATTAGTATTCCATAAGAATGGAATATACAATAAGAATGCTTTGAACCGATTTGCACCACCCATAATAATTATATTGAGATGCATATAACTACCAAGAAACTTGTAAAGGACCTAAATTTAAAACTCAAATTTAGATCTCAACAACTATGATATGAGAAATACCTCAATGGCCAAATCATTCCGTAGGAGAAGGTTCTAAGTTCGAAACTACCACGATAAATAAGCCAATGCATTCCTTCCTTATCTCTCAACAAAATAAAAAAAAATAAAAAGTTTATAATAAGTGGTCATGTCTTTTAAACAAAAAAGCAGGCCTAGGGCAAATGAAAATTTTGTAAGATTTCAAACCTACATGCACTATAACATAAAATTCAACTTAAGTTAGATCAAATATATGTATTTCTAAATTTAGCTGGTGCTCCAAGACTTGGGTCATATCTTATTACTGGCAAAATAAGGGGAACAAAAGCAGAAATGAAAGGAATTTTTTTTCTTAAAAATTGTTCCTTCCAAATCAAAAGCTACTTTCTCTGAGATTTCTTTTAGCTCAAATTTTCATTGCACTTTTCTTATTTTCTTCCATCAAATTACTTCCTTCTTTCAATTTCCTGGCAAATCCTTTTTTCATGCGCACGAGATGAAAAAGAAACATCATGTTTATCAAGAAAAAAAAAGGCATGAATTTTCGGAAATATATCAATAATTGGTGCAACATGCAATCAACCTTTTGGCTGTTTGGTGTACTTTATTTTGATCACGTGCTTGTCGGCAATGCGAAGTGGACCCCAAAGCTTTCAGCATGCACGTTTTTCCCAGCTTGATGTGGGCCCCATCGAACAGTTTACCAAGGTCGGGACAGTCAATGGTGGGCCCACCATAGCTTTTTGGTTGCAGCCTTATTAATAGCGTGGGGTCGGTCCGTCTCGGCTGTGTCCGCGAGTGCACTTTTTGGTGTGGGCCTCCCAATCAAAGGTTATTCTACCCATTCCGTGGCTGTTGACCAGCTCCCCATTTTCGTTTGGTTATATTAGCTTATTATTAGTGTGTCATGTCATAAAAGATTGGAGAGAATATTCTAAGTGCATGTCTTCCCTCCCTTCACTTTTTTCCATGGTTAATAATTTATTCAAGTTGTTGTTATACAAGATTACAAGTCTCTCAACTTGGTTTATCTTGACTCCTCTTTCAAGAGATCTCAAATTCAGCTCAAAATAGTGTCATTTCTACCTTGATTATTTCCTTAAAAGAAAAAGGTAAAAAAGGAGTTTGAATTGTATTTGGTCATAATAATTCTTGCCTTTCTCTTTGAGGATTTGAAGTAGGAATTTTGGCTTGATTTTTGTCCATTATATATGTTTGAATAAATGGAATTGAGTTTGATTATTTGAAAGGTCAACCTATTAGATCAACCAATCAAGTGTTAACCTAGAGGAGCTGACCTTGTCTAGAGGTGAATTAATATTCAATACAGGGTTGGGGTCAAATTCTAGAGTCAATATCAAAGAATGAAGGCATACGTCCATATCATGGAAATGTGTAATAAGAATGAAGGCATACCTCCAACTACTAGTTACATTAATATAAAGGAGAGGATAAAAAATGACTTTGACCTTTTTAGATCTGACTTTAGTCTATATGCCATTCGAATCAAGTCAAGAATATACTCTTATTTAGACAAGTTCATTAGAAAGAGTTATATATATATATTGAAAGAAGAGAAGGGTCCAGAGAACCACCCTCAAACTTTCGTTCAGAAGATGAAATCAGGAAACGAAAGAGGAAGAATTATGTATGATGACATAGATTTGGACCCTATATCCCATGATCTGGATCTTTGTTTAATTCAAGCCAGCTTGAGCTAACAAAGTTGACCTAGCTCTAGCTTAAAGCACAGCACCCTGGCTATACCAAGTTGCGAAGGAAGGTAGGCAGCAACATTGCCAAGCCTTGGGTTTCAGAGGGTCGGGTGTCAGAATGGCTGATTCGTTATGATTTTAGTGAGAGAGTGAAATAATCTTCATCAATTTATGACATTGTAAGGCATTTAATTCAAAAGCCTACGCTTTAGTTCAATCCTACCCTCTTGGGCATGCTACGTCAATACTCAAAAGCCATTTCCAGGGTGTATAGTTAATTTAGTTTCACCAATGCATGCTCAAAAGCTATTTCCAGGGTGTATGGTTAATATGGCATCACCAATGCATATCAATCCTACCTTCCTACCATCCGTGTACCCATTGAGAAAATAGTTAGACCTTTTAGTTCCACATACAAACCTTTGACCGTCGCGTGCATGACATTTGGAAATTTGATTTTACTAGAAACTTTATGTATTGCAAACTCTTTAAAATAAAAAAAAATATTTCTTACACTGCATGCACCATGTGGCCTTGCGCAATGCCAATCACATGCTCTCATTTCTATAAGCTCAATTCATCATGTGATTGTCTCAGTGATTAACCATAGAAACGAGATCAAGTGGTTGGCATTGTGCATGACTACATTGGTGCAGAGTATAATTTCCCTTGAATTGGGGGATGGAAACTTAGGCCCTAATTTAAAACATTTGTGGGCAACATGCATGCGAAAAGGAAGATTGATTCATGCATATCAAAATAGTTGGCATTGGTCATTTCCTCCAAGGATAATGAGACCTACCAATTCAATTTTGTGACATAAATCTCTTTCGACTTCCTTCCGCATGGGGGTCACAACTTGACTTGGTCATAGAGAGAAGACACAGAAAAATTAGTGTTTGACATCACAATTCATTGCATAGGAAAACACCTTTTTTCCATTTACACTCAAAAATAGACATCACAACTCATTACATGGGGGAAGTACCTTACTTCCATTCACACTCAAAAAAAGACAACACAGCTCATTACAAGGCATTAATTATAGAAAATCATCTGTCCACCTTTTTTTCCTAAGGGAAAAAAAAAGAGTTTTTGATTGTTTGAGTTTATTGAGACATTTCAAATATTGAAATAGACCAGCCCCATTTGTCTCCACATGCATTAGTATTTAATCAAAATATAGTACTACACTCAAATTTTGCGCTTGTATTGCTTTCTGATTTCATATGCATTAGTATTTAATCAAAATAAAGTACTACACTCAAATTTTGTGCTAATATTTGCTTTCTGATTTCCCATTGCATGAAACACACCTATTTCAACTGAGATTGAGCAACTTGTAAGGACGAGAAAAATTTATTCTATCATGAATATTCACTTCTATCTCAGAATTTTAAAGCCACCTATTTTTTCCATCAAAATAAAAGGCATTTGTACTTTTTCCTGAGAAAATTTCAACCTGGCTAGCATTATCAATCAAACATTTGACCAAGGTTTATATCCTAATTTGCTTATATAGGGTTGATGAACATGATGATGCATTATGACAGCAACTAGGATGATTTATTATAAAGCAAAAAAAAAAGTACTGCTAAATAGTAGGTGTCTCATTAATTATTTGTAATCAACTTATTACAACAACTTAGATGTACTCCTAAAATAACTAATATGAAATTCAATAGGGCATGCAGTTCGCACTGAGCACTACTACCTGCATAGTGCAATTATAAATATTATACAAAATGGATTAGGGCCCTCGTTTAAATGTTAAAATTTTATATAACAAAGAGAATGGTTGCTAAAATTATTATAATAATTGTTGTTTTGTGCCAAAGTTCATCATCTATAATGTTAAATTGTAATACTTCTCAAGGTCTTTTGATAGATTTTAAAAGACACTCTTATCAACTATCAAAAAGTCAATTGTAAAATGTTGATATGAACTAAGGTTGCCCTGCTAATCGCTCTCCTCTACTTAATAATTAGCAGTTCTAGGTTCAATTCGCAATTCGCATGGACTTCTCTTCCATTCTTTAGAGAAAAGAAAATAAAAAATTTTGATACATAAAATTACTAAAGAGAGTAAAAATGAATATCCAAATACAAGAATCAAGACACTTCACTCGTAGAAAGACGCAACAAAGATACTGAAAATGTAAGATTGCTAATTAAGATTTAAATGTATATCATAAACTCAGATCATGTTTTTGCTGGCCAATTGAGAGAAGATCCATTAGCTCATCCAATGTGATTAAGCCATCGCCTTTGGCATTTAATGTGAAAAGTTCCTGTAGACCTACCTTTTAATTGCACATTGTATCCAGACCTATTAGTGTAGTGAGAAGGCAAGGGCCAAGGGTTTTTTTTTTTTTTTTGAATCCTTGTGGCACATAGCACAGGCTCTAGACAATGAATCTCATTTCAAGTTAAAAATGTCTCCACAGAACTCTAATCGAGCTCTGGGGAGAATAGAGAGCATCCCTACCAAAAGAATATCTTGAACCAGATAATGGATTCTATGCTCTCTATCACAACCTGATGTATCTGGTTAGAACGAAACAATAGAGTGCTCCGGTTCCAGACATGCTCCTATCAAAAGACCACGAAACATATAGATTTCGAACCCCCAGTAGAAATCTGGATAGTACTACCAAGCAACTGTACGTGAGTCTTCTTCAAAACAGGCCAAAGTGACCGAAAGGTGGAACTGATTGAAGCAAAATATGGTGGATAGAAAGTTCAATAGAAGAATAAAGATTTTTCCAGAGCCACTTTGGTGAGGTCGGTACTTAGCTCGATTTTGACTTATCTTCTATCCAACGCCATTCTTCTGGTGGCTCCGCTGAGGACCCTTGAACAGCTCTTCAGAAACTTCATCTAGAGGAAGCCAGATGGTAGAGGGGGTATTCATCTGATTGCTTGGGAGGTGATTTGCCAGCATGTTAGGTGTGGTAGTCTGGACATACTTTCTCTGGTGGCGAGGCAGCATGCTCTTGCAGCAAGACATGCAGCCAGATTCATTCTAAAACCTGACAGCCTGTGAAACACACTTTTGAGGGCTAAGTATGGGGCCTTCTCGGCGGCGACGGATGTCCAGGTTGGGCGTCATTGTTCCTTTATTCGGAGGAAGATTTGCGCCCGAGCCCCATTGGTGTTTCCTGCGGTCAGATGGGCTATTGGTGATGAGCGCCTGTTTTTCTTGTGTTGCTTCCTTCTTTTGAGCAATTCCATTGATGTCTTAGGGGACAGTTGGGTGACCGAGATGCTACTCTGTTGTTTGTGGATGATGGTGGATACGGCAAGGCTTGTTAGGTGTAGAGTCAACGACCTGCTCGTCCTTGATGAGGGCAGGTGGAGCGAGGGGCTGATCCGAGAGGCCTTCGAGGAGCAGTTGGCGGAAAAGATGTTAGCCTTACCTATTCTTTTCAGAGAGGAGGCGGACAGACTGGTTTGGGCACCGACGGAGTGATCAAGGGTACCCACCAGAGATCTTCATGCTCTTTTCAGCAGGGAGCCAGCTCATTAAATCGACGGTGGCTGGATCTGAAGGATGTGAGTACATCCTCACATGGCCCTATTCTTCTGGAAGGTGGTATGGAGCTGCCTTCCGACCAAGAGCATGCTTGCTGGGAGAGGTGTTTGGACCACTCCATTTTGTGAGGTCTGCCCGGACACCAAGGAGTCTATTCCCTCTTGGATTGTCCTAGGGCAACGCAGATCTGGAGGTTGGCTTCCATTCCCTTACCAAGGGCTTTGGTGTCGGCAAAGAACCTTCTATGCTACCTGAGGGACTCCCTGTGGAGATCGAGCACCGCCAAGTGGGGGGTCACGTGTGCATACCTGGTCTATCATATTTGATTAGACAGAAATGCCTATCTCTTCGAGGGCAGGAGGTCAACATTGAGAACGATGGTGGAGAGAGCCTTTCTTCATGCTGCGGAGATCACTACGGTTGCCGCTTCGATCTCATTTAGGATATCCAGGGACATCTAGGATCCCTGCTCCGCTGATACAGCGCCCAAGTTCATCCTTGTCTGTTGGGAGCCCCCACCCCATAGCCATCTCAAGGTGAACTTTGACGGTGGTGCATCGGCTAATTGAGCTTATGGAGGTGTGGGCTTTGTGATTAGGGATCACAACGCCAGGTTGATTGCGACTGGGGGGCATCGCACTTTTGGCTTGATCGCCATTGGGACGAAGTTGTAGGTAGCCTGGGAGAGTATCACCTTTGCGAGGCATGTACTTGGTGTGGGCAGTGTATGCCTCGAGGGGGACTCCACCATGGTGATCGACTGGATACGAAACGAGGACAGGTATGGGAATGGTCACCTGCTGCTTCATGATATCCACGGTCTGGTCAGGGGTTTGGGCTCTTTTCAGGCTACCCACATGTATGGAAGGGCAAATAAAGCCGCTGATTGGGTTACCTCTTTTGTAGCTTGGCATTCTGGAGAGGTCCTCTAAATGAGTGTGACGGCTGTCGCTCCTCCTTTGCGTTATTTTTTTTTTCTTGATTCCACTGGATATACTTATGTAAGAGGTGTATCAGCAGCCGTTGTTTAAAAAAAAAAAAAAAAAAACTCTACAGTAAATCACCTCAGGACGTGGTGAGGCCATGCACTACCCCACCATGTTGGAGTACATCTCTATAGTTCTCGTAAATAAAGAGCTCAAAGCTCCTATATATAATATTCCAGGATCCTATATCTTTATCTGTATATATAATAATGGGGAATATCTCCATTTTCAATTTTTTTAAAAAAAAGACTCTAGCATACCATAAGTGAGAAAATGTTCAAAAGAAAAACCAAAAAATGTAAAGCTGGGAGATCAAACTTGAAGACTTTGCTATTATAATAAGAGATGCTAAAAATAAAAATAAAATAAAAGCTACTTTTATATAGTTTTTGAGAAGCATTTAAAAGATGTTCTTAAAAAGAAAAAGATTTAAAGCCAAGGCCAAGGAGGGAGAGAGAAAGATAAAAGAAACCCGTACATGAAGCCCCTGTTAAATCAATAGTGGCTGAGGTATGGCATCCGTTTTCTGACCCATCAAATAAAAGTATCTCCATTGATATTCTCATCCCTACCATCCCACCAATCCCCTGCCCAAGAGCTAAAGTCAGGAGCTTCGATTTGTTTGTAGTTATTTTTTGTTTACTATTTTGTTTACCCTTGAGAATTCATTTCTCTTATTGAATTAAGTATTTGCTACTTATTTTTTTATTTTTTATTTTTTTTGTTTGAATGGACGATTTATATCTGATGAGTACAAACACAACCAATAAAGTCAGAAAATAGAATATCTCCGAGTCCGAGACAGCTTCTCAACTCCAACCCATAAAGTATTATTCGTATGGCTAGCCACATAGGCGGCCACCCAATCCACAACCTTATTAGCATCATGGAAAACATACTTAGCCTGAAATGCCACTCCATCCCTCGTCATAGCCCAGATGTTACGAAGTAGAGGGTGGATGTCACCTGCAATTCTTGGACTCTCCTGGATCAGCTGATAACCGTGGCCGAGTCATCCTCCAGGATGACTGAGCACCCCTCTGTCTTCTATTTTATCCATGCATGGAGTGGTTCATTTTATACAATAATGCTTATGTTTATATCCACCATCCCAGCAATTGCTACCGCCTATTTCACTACTATTAACTAGCTTGGGATCATAAGAATAGTTACATCTTACTGAAAATTGAGATGAAATATAAGCAATGATGGAATTCGAAATTTGCAGCATCTACTCCACTCGCCATCACATTCATTAGCTGTTAATTTGACATAAGTATGCCATATATATCACAAGGCCTGATTCATTGGTCCCAGTACCACGCCACAACATTGCCCCTTCAATGGTGGTTTTCATAACTAGGGCGCTACTAGTTTTCTGATTTGAGGTCATCTTTTGGGAAAATTTATATGGTGTGGGTTGCTGCCTTGCTAAGGTTTCGTTTCTGCCTGTTGAAGAAAGAAGTCTAAAGACTTTCATCACCATAACTTTGTGATTGCAAAATAAGCATGATCGTAGGCACCTTCGCCTTATAGAAATGTGGTATTGGTGCTGACTCTCCTAAGACTTGCTATACATAATGGGAAGGTAATCAAACCACCGTAGATGTTAGTTAGGCTTGATTCTATCAAACTTTTAAGAATCTGTTTGCGTAATTTAGTAGAATTGGACTGAATTTTTTGTTAGATTCATGAATTGCACCACCCATTTGAGCACGAATTATGTCAACAATTCTCAATACAAATCTTGTGGGAAGAAAAAAACCTAGGATTTAGGCTAGGACTTCGGTAGATTTTTAAGAAATATGGATTGGACAAGTTAGCAGACTCAATTTCTATGAGATAATCATACATGAATATTCTAAAAATTATATATTTTAACTCTCCTGACATCATCCAAGAACTTTATCTACTTATTTTAAAAAATAACAAAAAGAAATTAATATTATTAAAGAGCTATAAGGCTGCAAATGGATCGAATTGACTTGTAACCCGACCCGGCCCAACTCATTTTGGAGGATCCGTGGGGCCGGGTCAGGTTCAAAAATTGGACCTATTCTATTTTTCGAGTTGAGTCTGGGTTTACTGAATTCAGATCCGACCCGACCCATTTGAATTTTGATTGTCAATAACTTATTGCTGCTTGTTAGCAATCTCAACCGCCATTTGCACTAAAGAGTCTTAAGGTATGAGCAATGAATGAATGTGTACAATTGTATCATTTTGCTTTTGTCCCTCTCCGAATTTTATCAAAAACAGAACCTATTAATATATTGCAGATTAACAGTTTAAGCTTTTTAAAAGGACACCAACAAAAAAAAAAGGTACAATAGATTGGTTCAAAAGTAGCCAGTTTTGGAATAGTTGCGTACAATAATTTGATACAGCAGGAATGGGTCTATCCTTAAGGAAGATCTTAGCTTTCCTATATGTCATTAGCTGTCCAAAGAGAAACAAGAGGAGGTGATCTAACTCTACTATTATTAAGGAATTTGTATATGTCACTGGTGAGAAGCTTCAAAATGGAGTTGGATTCCTTTGAGACTATATATGAGGTGGTCCGTGGCCTAGAATTTGAGAGGAGGGCGACTAGTTGAGCCGATACGATAGGCGGGCGAAGTGAGCGAGACCAAGCTGAGCCAGGCGTGGAGTGGCGAAGGGGGCCTACTATACGTATACATGATTAGTAAGCAGCGAAAGACATCAAACGAAAAAAAAAGTGAACTATTGAACAGTGTGATTAATCGACAAGTACCAAAGATTTACGGTAGCCTTTTTTTATTTCTAAATTTGCTTACGAAAAGTCCTTGCATTAGTATGAGTTCGTTGACCGCATAAGGGTGATCTATCTTGATGACGAATTCCACGATAACGAGAAATAGAAATAAATCGTTCGATGTCTGCTCTTTCTCCCCTCTTCAATGCCTAATGAACAACATGATCTTGACCTCTCATTTGTTCAATTTGGTCGATCTGATACTTAGTTAACTCATTCATCTTGATGTTCCCACTGATACTTAATCGATAACGAACTTGAATGGCTTTTTTAGGTTCAATTCCATCTATTTTTGTTGAGGCAATTCTGACTTGTTCATCGAAACTGATCTAGCTCCTGAGATATATGACATTCTTTATCCTTCTCCTTTTCCTGATCGTCTCGACTGGAATCTACAATGGTTCTCTCCCTCTACTCCCGAACCAAAGACTATATCACTCGAGCGCCAGCAATTTCTCTTGACTATCAAGATCATAGATCACCCCTATCCTAACAAGACCATATTTTTTCAATACTCTAGCATAGAAAGAAGGAGCTATTTCTTTGATTCTTCTCTGAATCTCCGAAAATATTGGAAAGTGTCCCTCCCAAGATTCCATATAGGCAAGAAGAAGCCTGTCTTTATCCAACTTTCTTTATCTATGATAAAAGAACAGATAGATATTGTAAAAGATTTTTCTCTTGTTTTTTAGGCCTTGCCTTGTTAGATCTATTGTCATTGGCTTTCCAAAGAGAAACAAGGAAAGGTGATCTAACTCTACCATCGTTAAGGAATTTGAATATGTCACTGGTGAGGAGCTTAAAAATGGAGTTGGATTCCTTTGAGACTATGCCTGTGGTGGTCCGCGTCCTAGAATTTGAGAGGGCGTTGCTGGTCCTCCGAGTTTGAACTACCAACTTGTTATGTTAACATTTTATAGTCAACATCTGGACAACCAGAACATACAGGACATCTGAGCTATGGGTTCTAAAAGGAAAAATACAGTTTTCATTGTGATAATTTGTTTGTTCTATTGTATATAGTTTATTTTTCTGTTTTGTAATTCCTACATTGGCTTCCAATATTCTGATCCGAATCAGATCCTAACCAAACTCCGATTCGGATTCGAATTTTTTGGGTTGGGATCGGATTATGCATAGACCCGACTCAACCCGAATGACCGTTGTGTCAGAAATTTTAGCAATGATTTCGATCCGATCTGGTTTTCTATTGAATTGAGTGTAGGTCTAATATTAGAACTCAAAAAAAAAAAAAATAGATTAGATTGGGATCATCCATGATCTGGCGACCTATTTGCATCCTAACCAGCAAGGACCCAGTATTTGTTTGTATCACCAGTTTAACACATGGAAGTGAATAACTTTTGCGCTGCCCGGACGGGTGAACTGCTAAGACCAATCCGTGCTTCGTCAGAACTGCAGCTCAGGAAGTAATGCCCTGGTGCCACGACATCTTGCAGTCCGGCAGATTTCTTTTAAAAAATTCCAAACCCAGGGTGCGAGACGCACGTGCCGCTGCACCAGCCGAAATACGAACAGCGGAGGGGCGGAGTGCAAGATATTATCCGGTGGCGGGTCCACCCAACTCTCCAAATATCGCCCTCTCCTCCCCCGCGGTCTTCTTCCACCTCTCCCCTCGTCGAGTAAAACTCTTCCACGTCATCCTGTAGCCTGATTGCCGTTTGACTTGTTGCAGCTGGTCACCACCCTTCCCCTCCCTCCCCAAATCCCTCGTGCTCCTCATGCGCGCCTCTCTGCCCTATGGGGAGGGAGAGAAGTCGGTGGCGTTGTTGATAAGTATTTGGACTTCGATCTCCTTCCTCCCTCGTTTCTCCCCTCGCAGAATTCCAGGGTTGGGGTTAGGGTTTCATAGATTCATCCTCTTAGTGTTCTGAGATCCAATCCTCTCTGGAGAGACGACGACGACGAAGAAGAAGAAGAAGAGAAGCAGCTTAAATGGAGTAGAAGGAGAACGATCTCCTCTCCGTTCTTCTAGGATCAATATTCTTGGAAGGAGCTCGGAAGATCTCATTTTTAGGTTATCGGAGGGAAATGGGGGAGGAGAAGAGGTCGGAGCGGATGCCGTGCGACTACTGCAGCGAGGCGGCGGCGGTGCTCTACTGCCGCGCCGACGACGCCCGTCTCTGCCTCTCGTGCGACCGCCAGGTTCACGCCGCCAACGCCCTGGCCCGGAAGCACGTCCGCTCCCTCGCCTGCGACAACTGCGGCGCCCAGCCCGCCGCCGCCTGCTGCGCCGCCGACGGCCTCGCCCTCTGCCCCGACTGCGACTGGGACGCCCACGGAGGCGCCACCGTACACCCACGGACCTCCCTCGAGGGCTTCTCGGGCTGCCCCTCCGCCCTCGACCTCGCCGCCTCCTGGGGCGTCGATCTCGCCGCCAAGGAAGCCGCTTCCCCTCTCCACTCCGCCCCCAACCAGCTGTTCTCCGACTGGCCCTCGCTAGATTCGATTCTCGCCGGAGATCCGGTATCGCGGGAGCTCTACGTGCCCTGCGCCCCGGAGATCCATGCCGGGCCGAAGCGCCAGAAGAGCCCGGTCGGAAAGCAGGCGCTTTTCCAGCAGCTGACAGAGCTGGTTAAGATGGACTCGGCGGCGGCCTCGAGGCCGCCCGACCTGAGCCCGAGGACGCCGTGCCGGACGGTCGCCGGAGGGAGCGAAGACGACCGGGGCTCGTCGCAGCCGATGCCGTACACCTCCTTGCTCATGCTGGCCCCCTCGGGGTGCGCTGAGCTGAAGGGGAGTGATAGGCTTGTGGAGGATGAGGATCTGCTGTGGGACTGCGGTCCAACAGATCATTCCACTCAGGTTCAACATCCTTCTGAAATTTCTTTAATCTGATTCAGTTTTTATTTTCTTGACATATTTTTTGATTTTTGTCTTATGAATTCTTCATTTGGATTCAGGTGCTTTAGTGCTTAGGTGGACATCACTGGATATAAAAAATAAAATTGTTACAAAAGCTCAACTTTTTGTTGATAGATGAAGAATGATACATGAAAGTGTTCTCTTCATTCAAGCAATATGCTAGAAATAATGGGTCTTGGATCTATAAAATAATCAAATAGTTTCAAACAGGGAACACTGAATGTCTATGATGTTAAAGACTTATCTACAAAGACTTCTGGCATGAGCTAAGGCCAATGGATATTTAATGTCAAAGATTAACCTATTCCTTTCTTCAAATATTTGCCACCATCTTGTTCGTCTCCATTTTCCTTCAGAAAAAAAAAGGCTACCTTCACTCGTCCATTTTAAAAAGGATCATCTTGACAGAGCATCAGTGAGGGAATCTCTTAAAAAACTGCACTGTAGAAACATGTGATTAGTGGGATCATCTTTTCTCCAGCACAGAGTACAATATTGGTCTGGTTCTATTCTTTTTTGGGAGATGGTCATATTCTAAGATCTTAGCCCAAACTTGTTATTTGAGAAAAATGCATGAATATGATCCAAAATGCTGCATCTGGATCTCTATCAGCTGGTTGAAGCGAGAGCCCTTTGCCTGGTGGGCTGTGGAGAAAGATTTTAAGCTGTTATAACTTGAAGGATATGGTGAGGCAGAAGCACCTCAGTGTAAACTACCCACGGGTTCCACCTTTTATCTTGGATTTAAGCAGCTTAATGCTTTTTTAAAACTAAAAATTTTGATTTTGTGCTTCTTTATCCATGGCAATGAGGAAAGGGAAAAAAATTCCTTAATCGACTTGCAAGGGAGGAACGTAGGCTCCTCAAAAAAACTCAGTCATTCACCAAAGTCCATTGTTATGATGATGACAGCAAAGGCTCACCATTTTCTGATAGTTAGTATACTGTAACCATTGTTATTATTATAATTATACAATTCATAGATGGTTACTAGTTCCATCCAAAGTGTAAGTGGAGTTAACAGAAGGCTCAATATGAATAACAAACATTGAAGTGGATTTTGACTGCGGTTACTCAAGCGATTGTAGGTTACATCAGAAAATATGTGCATTCATTGATCTATCATCTACCAGTTAAAAAAGCCCATTGGCAGTGGATATTCCAGAGTTTTCAAAAAAAAATTTCTTCTATCCAAAATCAATATATTAAATGCATAGTTAATTCTGATTAGATATTTGAATGAGAAGTTATGTGGCAGCTGCAGCTAAAATTTGTGGGTTTTGTCATCCCGTCTGTATCTCTTTTTGTTACTTTTTTTTGTTAAATTACTCATGTTATTACATGCACACCTGTCTATAATCAACTTGTGGTAGTTCATTCTTAGTGGCCAGATATCTTCGAACTGGTAATATGTTATATCTATTACCTTGCAGATATGGGATTTTAATTTAGGAAGGTCAAGGGATCACATTGAATCTTCTTCACTTGAAATCGGATACGGTACAAGCAGTGGAGGTTTTATTATCAAAAGTTGCAATGATCTTCTCATGGAGAATTCCTTTGCAACCACAAAGATCTTGAAAGACAAATACAACACAAATTGCCCTTCAGCAAATGAAGATATCTTGCCTTCTAACATCTGTCACATACCGTCTCAGAATGTAAGTCATCTTGCTCTTATATTTTCTATAAAATGTAAGTGATTAGAGACAAAATGTTCAATATCTATAATTAAAAAAATGCATATGCTAGTAGCTATAACTTTTACTTGTTATGATATTAGAAGCAAGACTAATAATTTTCCTGTATTAGAGAGCTCTAGGATTAGGCCTTATATGTGTTGTTTCCATGTTGTCATCTCATATCCTGTAACATTGTTAGTCTGTATTCATTTTCTGATGAAGCATTAGTGCAACTTCTTAGGTTGGAAAGAACTATTTCGTAGTGAAGCCCTATGTTTGTTTCTGTGCTTCTGTGTGTTTGAGCGCATGCATGCACATGCATGTTTTTCATGTGATATGCATAGGTCTGATTGGCAATTTCCCTTTCTCATTCAAATTTTGTGGTTTACCATAGCACCCAACACCTGTTGAGTGAACCATTTAGAGTGGGTTAGAAATCTAGAAATATGGGCTTCAAGCCAGGCCATTATGCTCATATTTGTTCTGGCTATCTGATAACCATTTCTTGACCTTGACCCCAGCTGAGACCTGAATGTGTTAAATTATTATTTATTATAGCGAAACAAAAAATAAAGTAACACTGACCCTATTACTCAAACTTCTTTCCTATGTGAAGCCACACCTATCCTTGGTTCCCTTTTGCTAACCATTCTGCAGCATAGTCATCCAAGAATTAAATCACAAGTCAGCTCTGGACTTGCCAGCTTCATGAGGATGAATGAGCCAAAGAAAGATTTCTTAGGTTCTTTGTCTAATGATGTTTAGACATTTGTACATGCTAAATTGTACATCCTAGAAGTTCTTGCAAGATGTAAATATAGGAGTACCTGATTTTGTAACTTTATTATCAGTTCATGACTACGAGTGTGATGCTACAAAAGTTGGTAGGGGAGGAGGGTTGCTTGATATGATGATATCCAATGCCAACTATACAGTACATGACTGTGAAAGCTGAACATCCTGTATTGCTTGATTGATAGGAATGATAATTATTCGTACATTTTTTAAATAAACATTCGTAACTAAAGCAAGCTTGACTTTGCTTCCTTTGTACAAACTGTACTTACTATGAAAGTGGAATATCGCATCCTTTTGGCCATCTACACACATGCACACAAAAGCCCAGTATCACGGAGTTAGTCATTGATTGATCATCTACTTTCAGAATGCCAAACAGTACATATATTTTGCATAGCGAAAACAAAATATTGAAGGCTACATAATGTTTTCCTGTGATATATCCCTTGTTTTTTTCTGATGTAAAGCTTTAATTTTTCCTTTTATGTTTGGCAAAAGCAAACACTTGGAAAAAAAATCAATTTTATTTTATTTTTTTCTAAAATACCGTTGTGTTAATTGATTGCATAGGGTTTTTATCTTGTCTTGCCTTCTCTTGTCTCCAGTTGAGCACAGTAAACACAACCAGCAAATGGAAAAGTAATTCAAATAATTCAGCAATCAATGGACCAGCAGCCTCTGGCAACAATGCATCAGTTACAGTTCGGCCCTTGTGTTCCTCTTCGCAAGATCCTGGACCTGGTGGCAGCACCAGACAAATTTCCTTTGGCAAACAGCTCCTAGGAAATGAGACAGTGAAAGCAACCACGAAAGCTGATAGCGAGTTGCTGGCCCAAAATAGGGGAAATGCCATGTTACGGTACAAAGAGAAGAGGAAGACTCGCAGGCATGGAATTAACTTTCTTATTTATTTCCTCTCATTTAGTCTTCTTTTTATGATTCATGCTTCGTAAGATGATTTTCTTCTCCGAAATTGTCTGAACTCTACAGATATGATAAGCATATCCGTTATGAGTCCAGGAAGTTAAGAGCAGACACCAGGAAGCGAGTAAAGGGTCGTTTTGTGAAGTCTACTGAAGCTGTCGATGTTGGAAATGGTGGTTAAATGGGTCTCTGATGGAGCCAACTTCAGCTGTATATATCACTTGTGTTAGTGTCTTTGATGAATTTGTTTAGAGTTAAGCAATTTGTTATTGCTTAAATGCTGTTTGTTGTAACATGGATTCATCCCCAGGTATTCCTAAATCTTGATCAGCAGGCGCTGATTTATGGGTAGCAGAAGTTCCTCCTTGAGTTTGAGTGGTTCTTGTTTTAAGCCGTACTGTTTTATCTGCCTTCAGTGGAATTGGCTGTGAATTATTATTATTATTATTTTGCTGACTGGTTGGTGCCATTCTTGAAGGCTATTCGATATCTGATCTGTAGCCAATGTGATAATTGAATTGGGTAAGCTGCTGTAGGAATGCTGTATCTTATCTTTGCATTAAGTAAGCGATATATATTCGTAAAAAGGCCTATTATGCCGTCGACAAAACAACATAAACAAGTTCGTGCATTTCTCCCTGTACAAAGTCATGTGAAGACAGCTTACATGTGGACAGCCTGCTCTTTTAGGTATTCTGCTCATGCCTGAGAGATAAGAAATCATGCGACAATGCTGAAGATTTGAAAGCGTTCCCAGAGTTTTCTTGATTGTATTTAGATTTCATTTAACTCTTTTCTCACCACAATTTAGGGATGAAAAGCCATGAAATTGTTATTCCTAAGCAAGCATTTTCCCATTATAGACTACAAATCCACTCCCTATATTGAAAACAAGAAGATGGCCAATTTACAATGAAGTCAAATGGCATGTATAATTTCCGGAAGGCAATTGGTCGGAAGTTTAGGACCTTCTATTCTTTCGTTGTAGCGGTCGGTTGTGGGCCTAAAATTCTTCCTTTGTTGCTTTGTCTCGTCTTGTACACGGAAGAGAGGGCACATATAATTAGGAATAGCAGTATACCGACATATGAGCAGACCAAAGAGATCGCAGCCCTCTGGCAGAACTTCTCAAAGAAGGAGCACACTTGCGGCCACCCGACCTCATCATTCCCCTCCTTCCCCAGATGGCCAATTGCTGTACCCGCCGAGGCTGCGGCCGTCGCAAGCACCAAGCTTAACTGCATACACCATAACCACCAACGTCAAACTTGCTATAGGTATTCAGATGTGGCTTTGCTTGTCCTTGTTCACTTTTATATATATATATATATATTTATTTATTTATTTATTTATTTATCGTAGATCAGGCTACGCTCGAGTGTACACAAGTCTGGACTGTGCCCATCCCTTAGGATGCATCCCTTCTTTATCCTCCGCTCGAGGCTAGAACATCTTGTATTTATTTTTACGAGATTTGTATTTATTTCCAAATACTAGGTATTTATCATCTGAGTATAATTAAGTATTTACCATAGATAACTTAGTATTTATTTTTATAGAGTTAGTGTTTACTTCCAGCAGGTTAATGTTTATTTTCAACCACTTAGTGTTTATGCCCAACAAGTAGTTATATCTTTTTCTATTTATTTATGTAATGTTTGTGTTTACTCTTGCAATCTAGGTGTTATCATTTTGGATTTAGTGTTTATCTTGGAGAGAGAGGAAGCAAGAGAACGGATGATACACATCTTGAAGGGTGGGCACGGGCATGGGCTCCATATCCGCTCCTGTCCTAATTAGTTATTCCTTTTTTTCTTTTCATGCAATAGACGGGCAGTTAATCGCTACTTGGATGCTTCAAAATCCGTGCCAAACAAACGGCAGTAGCGCCAGGCTGTTTGGATCTGAAGTTGGCTACACTCGAGTGTAGCCTAGTCTCTCTCTCTTCTCTCTCTCTCTATATATATATATATATTCCTACTATGAGTTATCTCAAGTGTTACTCGAAGATTTTTCAGGTTTTCCCATAACTATCATCTATATTAGGTAAGGTTACAAATGGGTCGGGTTGACCAGTGACCCGACCCGACCCACTTAGATTTGATCCAACCCAATTTAAATAACTCATAGGGCTAGGTTGGGTTCTAAAATTGGACCCGTTTTATTTTTCGAGTCAGACTAGATTTATCAAATTTTGACCCAACCTAACCTGGCCCATTTGATTTTTGGGACAATTTTGGATTTCCTACCCTATGACCCAACTTGATCCGACCCGAATCCAGTACATTATTAGGGCCTGCAAGGGTGCTTAAGGATCTCTAACTCTCTATTCCTCTAATCTCTTATTGTGTTTTAGAACGAGATGAATGGAAGAGATTGTTTCTTGTGTACTGTCAAATGACAAGAATTTTATATTAAGGCTTAGGTTGGTTATATTAAATGAGAATATTATTCTCCTAAGAAGGAACTTCAAACTAATGAAAGCAAAATAGAGTTAATTTTGCCATGTGGAAGAAGATGGGTTCATGATGAGTCCATTACAATTGAACTTTATCATGCGTCATTATCAAAACTATATTCTTTATTTTGGCCCATGTATGCTTTTTTATTAGTACGTTTAGCAAAAATAGTCGTAGATGTATTCTAACAAATTTAGGATATATCACCCAGATTCAAATTTTTTGGGTTGTGATCGAGTTATATATGGACCCGATCTGACCTAAATGACTCATTGGGCCAGAAATTTTATCCATAGACCCAATTCGATCTTCTATTAGGTTAGATTTAGATCTAACATTAGGATTCGAAGAAGGAATCAAATTGGATCGGGTCTCTCATGACTTGGTCCGACTTGACCCATTTGTACCCCTAACATTAGGTGAATTGGAGCTCAACCCACTAGTCTAACCTCTTTATCTGCTACAAAAGATTCCAGGTGTGAGTCATATGTGATGTATTCCCAAATATTTGCATCTATAGTAATTATATAATGGGTGTATCCCCCCAGCCCCATCTCTTTCAAAAAAAAATGAAAAAAGGAAAATGCTTGTGTGCGTTTAGTTGCATCCGAGACTCCATTCTCTCAGGTTCCAGCCATGTGATTAGAAGTTTTCATCTTGATAACAAAAACAACTGGAAATTTAAAAAAAAAAAAAGAAGATGAAGGAACCTTGAAGCTCCTTTTAACTTTAAAATTTGGTGAGTTGGCCAACACACTATAACTTGCTTTAAAATTTTTGTAGCACAAATTATTATGAATAGACAAGATTTAAAAGCTAGCATGTGCGAACATGTATATAGATATATTTGTCAAGCTAACTATCTTAACCTTCAACACTGCCCCATCTTTCAATATTTGTTAATATGATATTATTGCTAAACTTATTTTGATAAAATAAATGTACCAATCGAATTAAAGTGCGATATTAGCAGTGCCACAAACTGCAAGATCATACATGTTCACATTGGAATTAAATTGGAACTAATATATTTTAGTAGTGTACTTTCATAAAAATTGGGGTTATTAGACCTAGATTCAATTTTCACTAGAAAATTAAAACATGCAAAGGAGTAAAATTTCTTTTTAGTTTGTTGTAAATTAATCAGGACACATGATGGGAGTTTATCTATTCACCTTACATAAGTGAAAGGCACCAATACATGTTATCAAACATCCATGCAAGTCCCAGTAGTGCTTGTGCACCATGGTTTTCATTCGAGATTTATGTAATAGTTAAAATGTGTTATATAGTGGATAGGAAGTAGTCATCTTAATGTATAAAATGATGTTATAGCTCAGCGGTTGCACCCACTTCGTACTTTGAGGGATAATCTTACTCTAAACGAGGTATTTCTCTAAATAACTCGACTAATTATATTTGGTGGTTCTCCCATCACTATTTTTAAATAAATTAGTAAATCATAAATTGAGTAATTGTAGTAGTTAAGTTGTGCTATATGCAGTATATAGAAAATTAAAGACTTCAGTAAACTAGATTATAATCTAATTGTTGCTCCTATTCTATACTTGATAAAAGAATCAAAGTTAAAATATTGAGAGTGTTTCTCAAAAACAACTCAAACAATTGCATATTGTCGTGCTCAAATCATTATAATTAATAAAATAGATAGATAAATATAGCATGATGCTTAGGCACCTTTTACCTGCACCAGAGAGAAGTTTAACTCTTCCTAATCATATACAAAAGTTTATTTATCTGATTGATAATAAATTATTACAACAGTGGAAATTTCATGGCAGATAATTGAAGGTATGGCTATATGGTTGTCTTGTGTGTTCACTATCTTTCATACCTATTTAAGGTTAAACTTCCCTGGATTGCATGGTGTATATGTGTTTCATAGATCTCCAACTGTACGATTAGATATTGAAAAATTGAATTCAAGAAAAAAACATTAAAAAAAAATCAAAAAAAAAGGGTATAAATTGTCTCAAACGCCCTTACAACACTAAAGATCAAACTTCGTAGGATCTCTATTGCAAGCAAGGTAATAAAATGACATGGCATACCAGATCCAACACGCCCAATATGTAGCCTTCCACCAGATTGGAAACAAAAGGCAGAGAAACCATTGAGTACCCACAAGCAATCGCATTCCCCGCCAGAAAGAATCTAAAAAAAAAAAATCAAAACATAAACAATGCATGAATACAAATTTCAAAACATATAGATTAGATCAAATATTTTTTTGAGTAAAATAGATTAGATAAAACGTGATATATAGAACTTACTCAAAGGCAGGATATCTGTTGTAAGTAACTACGAATTCGTACCCAGCAATGATGCTGGTTTCTTTGTTGAACCCCATAACCAAAGCTGCAGCCAATGTGGCCACACCTGCCAACAGTCTGAAAAGAGCATGGGCCCTTATATACTTCTTATGGGCATTCTTCAATGTGTCTTGATCCCTCTTCATGGTGTTTTCTCTGTGGTATAAGTTGAGCCTCTCTCTTTCAATCTAATCCAGATAAGAAAGAAGAAAAAGAAATCCAAGTCTAAGGAAGAGAGAAAAGAATGGAGAGAGTTTGGGAGAGAGGCCTCATATTTTTGGACAAAGAGATGGAGACGGAGAGAGCCTGGTTTTGAGAGAGAGAAGCTCCTAGCATCCAGCGAAGGAAGCTGGGCGTTGGAAGGACCGTGCGAAAGAGGTCCGGTCACCGTCCGTAATAGGCTCCCTCTTTTATCGTCAACTGGTTGACTCTGGCCCGCAAGGATGCTGAAACCTGAGGCGGTGCACTTTACTGGAGGTGTCTGAAAACAGAAACGTAGAATTTTATTCCTTTGTTGCCATGGGAATTGAAGTTTTTCTATCCATCATTCCTAGATGTGGGGTTAACGGTCCGGACTTTGAGCGGAGGATCCCCACACAAGTAATGGAATGGTGCTGCTTCTTAATTAAGAAAAGCTTATCAAATTCTAAGATTGCTGCAAAATATGTATTTTTTTGGCCTTTTTGAAGGCACTGCTACACCCATGGATTTGTATCATTCACCTCATATATGTTACCCATGGATGAGGAAGCTCAGTTTGGTCACCGGTCTTTGATGCATATGTTGGGGAAATTATATTATCAGGGTTAACCTTAAGATTTCCTTATATTAGCTTAGGTGTTGAGATAAATATCCGATATGAGGTTGGATTGTTTTGGTGAGTGGATGTGTAACAATCTAAGACCTCATCCAAAATGACTAGTCGTAAGGTATTATTTGGGTTCCTTGATCCTGTATAAGTACCCAAGATCTACCCAGCGAATAGCCTATGTGGATTAGGGGACACTATAGCATGAATCCATCGGGGCTGACCACAGACCGATCGTGGTGTTTGTGATTAGATTTGAATAGATTTAAACTCTTAGCCTGACGTCCTCGTCAGGGCTTGAACGGGGAGAGTATGTAAGGACTCGTGTGGTCGTGTGTTTAGTCTCATATCGGTTATTCGCTAGGTAGATCTTGGGTACTTATATAGAATCAAGGAACCCAAATAATATCTTCCGGCAAGTCATTGTGAGTGAGATTCTGAGTTGTCAAATGATATCAGAGCGAACCCAACCCATAACCTATATGGACTAGGAGACACTGCAGCACGGATCCATTGGGGCTAACCATGGGCCAATCGTGGTGTTTGTTATTAGATTTGAATAGATTTGAACCCTTAGCTTGACGAGGAGGTCAGGGCTTGAACAAGGAGAGTATGTGAGGATCCGTGCGGGCGAGTGTTAGTCCCACATCGGTTATTTGCTGGGTAGATCTTGGTTACTTGTACAGGATCAAGAAATCTAAATAATACCTTCCGGCTAGCCATTTTGGGTGAGGTCCTAGGTTGTTACAGGATGCGTAGTTAGAATTAGCTTATTTATGAGCTAAGTATAAAGATTGATGCAATTTGAGTTTGATTTCTTTTGCTGGCTAACAAACTTGAAAGGGCTTGTCACTGCACCGACAGTTAGTTGATCACTTTTAGTTCGCAACTTCTGCCTGGTAAGGTTGAATGAGCAAAATAACAAATATGGTGCTTTCTCAAAGTTAATGAACTGAAACAACAAATTCTTCTTGTTTTTATCCAAAGAAGAGAAGGCATGCCTTTGTTTTAAGTGATTCTATCGTGCCCCAAACCCATTATTCGGATCAGCCACATATGACATGGCCGCACACTCATTAGGACAAGGCCCAAGAGAACATGCAAGGCTAAAAAATCACTACAACCTTAATATCCGTAAACAATAACGATCTCAATTTATAATAAATAACAAAACTTGTATAATTACAAAATTTAATCATCCTTTCATCCGTTATCCCAACCATAGCCAAGTAATAAGCATTCTGCAACTCAGAAAAGAAAACAAAAAAAAGGTGGTGTTAGCTTTATAGCCCAATAAAATCTCCACACATCCACATCAATATAATAATATAATTTGAAAATAGCAATAAACAATATCAGAATGAAAGCATTAATTATAAAGCTTTTTTCAAAAAAAAAATCTAGTATCAATCAATTAAACTAATAAATATCCGCATAAACATACATCAAATATATATCTTTTCAAAAGAGATGTATATCACCAATACCAATAGGTAAAATCTTTATTCAGTATTTGTTTTATGGGTCTTATCATCCGTTTCTCATTATCTTAATTTCAAATTCGATAACAATTAACCAAACTAATTTTTATTCGCCTGATTATTACACATTATTCTTGTCAAATCAATTTCAATTAACAGTATATTCCTTATAATTTTTAGTAGATGGAATCATAATAAACCCTTATTAAGTTTATACTAAAAGTCATATAAACCAAATCATCTCGTGCAAAAGCAAATCCATCAACACAAATCTCACGATACAAATGCAACAGTACAAATCAATAAACATATATATACTAGTGGTCAAATATAGAAATTCTTACCTCTATTGACAATAATTATTAACCCACTTTACGATCCACGAGCTAAGGTGTAGAATCTCCCACTCAAAGCCTTCTTGTGTAGACGACTTACCCTACAAAATCAACTCAATTATTAAAAAAAAATCACATAGTAGACTAGTAGCCTAGGCCTTCTACTATGTCCATTAGGGGTCCATCACTAAGTCCCTTAAATCCCTTTTACCACTCAATTGGATCAACTAGAGAGAGAAAAGAGAGAGAAAGAAAGAATGAGAGGAAGACAAAAGAGAGGGAAGGGAGAGAGAGTTAGAGACAAGAGAGGGAAAGAGAAAGAAAAGAGAGAAAATAAGAAAGCTGCTGGAGCTCTCTCTCTTTCTCAAGATGGAAGAAAACCAGGGTGGAGTAGCCAGCAGTGGCCGAAGATGGCTTGGCCCAGGTGGTTGCAGCCAAAGGAGGCCTTCACTGGGGATGGTGGTCGACTAGCAAATTGAAGAGAAGAAGATCATCACAAAACAAACCCATCAAACTCAACCAAGATCATGGCCTTCCCACTGGCCGACAATCTCATGACATTAGAGGTCCTGGAAAGCAGTGAAGTTCGGCACCAACCGATGGTTGGCAGCGGTGAACACGGAAGAAAGGGGCCAAAATGGGGCACCCCTATTTTTGATGGAATTCCGATGATTCATTGACTCAAATCAAGGAAGCAATAACATGAAGATCGGAAAAAGGAAGAGAAAGAGGCATAGGATGAATACCTTGCCAACGAGGTGGTCCAACGATGTTTCCGATAAAGATCTAAAGAGAAATTCTAAAAATAGAAGCTTTGAAACTAGCAATGATCCCTTAAAAAACCAATTGTGGAGTTCATTGTCGTCAGAGGAGGCCCTTTTATAGATACGATTCTAGGGTTTAGCCAAATTTGGCTTGTCCTAGGATTTCCAAAATCTACCATAGTCGAGAGTGTTGCCCAACTATGCAGCCCAAGAGGGAGGTGAATTGAGCTTCTCACAAACTTAAGTATAATGCATTAGAACTAAAAGCTTAACATATGATTATTATTTTTAGAAAAAGAATGATAAGTAAATATGCAAGAAATTAATGTAAATAAGTCAAGCAACACAAACACAGAATTTATAGTGGTTCAATGCTAACCCTGCACTTACATCTACTCTTCAAGACTTTCTTCTTGAAAATTTTACTATAATCTTTTCAGGATTATAGTTCGATTATTTTACACGGGTTCACAATCAACCTAGTTGAGGGTTTCTCAAAAACTTAAGTATAATGCATTGGAATTAAAAGCTTAACATATGATTATTATTTTTAGAAAAATGAGTGATAAGTAAATATGCAAGAAATTAATGTAAATAAGTCAAGCAACACAAACACAAAATTTATAGTAGTTTGAGGCCAACCTTGCACCTATGTCTACTCTTTAAGGTTTTCTTCTTGAAAATTTTATTATAATCTTTTCAGGATTATAGTTCGATTGGTTTACACAAGCTCACAATCAACCTAGTTGATTTTTCTAGGTAATCAACCAAAATGTACACTAACTATTTTACTTGGGCTCACAATCAACTCAGTTGGTTTTCCTAGGCAATCAACCAAACCTTTTCTGAGCCTATCCGAGGCTCAATACAATCCAATTCAAGATTTGGATGGACCTTTTTCCCAATTTAGTTCCTAAAACTTGTTGCAGCAAAGTATTAAGTTTAAGCACGATAAAGTACAGGTCCTAAATAATAAATACAAAGAAATAAATGGAGCTTGACTTTATTGGTTGGCTTTGATTGATTTTGAATACGCTTTACCAACTCTCAGCTGTAGAAGATGTGATCATTCAGCTCACTATGAATGCTCTTAAATAATTTTCTCTTTGAAACTCTCTTTCTTTCTTTTTTTTCTCTTTCTTACATTGATGGATTTTTTTTTATACTGCTTAAGCTCTGCTCTTCCTTTGGCGTTTTCATGTATTTATACCCCTTGGAGGTGGTTGGAACACTCTTCCAACTGTTAGACAGGTTAAAAGAGTCGTTGTGAGATAAAAATAACCGTTGTGACTTATAGAAAAACTAGCCATTACTATTGTCAGACGCAGAGAAATTGACTCGACATTTTTAGAGGTTGCCTCGCGATCTTCAAAAATCAACTCGTGATTTTTAGGAATCGATCCGTGATCTTCAGAAGTCAACTCGATCTTGCATCTTCTTTTCTTATACTCTGTCTTTTTCTGTGTATACTGTGGAGCTAGCTCTCTCAGTTTATGGTTCGACTCATCTGGTGCCAAGAGTCGACTCATTTTTTTCTAGGATTGACTCTTCAACGAACTAAGTTTTACTGTTCTCTGTCTCTCCACTATGACTATTCAGGGTCGACTTGCTTATTTCTGAGGTCAACTCTTGTTTGACTAGAGTCAGCTCGTGCTTTCCATGGGTCGATTCACCAATGCAATGGAATTTTCAGCTCTTTGTTTTTTCACTATGGCCATTCTGGGGTCAACTCTTATTAGACTGGAGTCAGCTCGTATACTTCATGGGTCGACTTACAGTATGTTGAACTCTACAGCTTTTTGTTTATCTTCTAAGACTATTTTAGGGTCAAATCATAATCTACTAGAGTCGGCTTGTGAAGGCGTATCCGTCAGTAATAGTGTGTCAGGGCCAATTTGTTGCAAGCTTAGAGTCGACTTTTGAGGTAACTTAGGATAAAATTTTCTGTATCTGCATGTGAGCTTCTAATTTACGTGGCCTTTTGGGGGTTATGCTTCTTGATGTGGAGCTTCAAATAGATGATCTCCTTAAGCTCCCAAATAACCTTCCCCCTTAGAGTGCTTTCTCCGCAAGATCTCGACATAAAGAATTATATGGCATCTCAAGACTTGATCCTTTCCACCATAAGACATATCAAGTTCTCCTAATCTCTTTCCAAAGATCACCAACCTTCCAACCTTGGATTAAAATACTATATTTCTTTGCCCTAGAAATTAATTTCTCTTGATTAATTCTACATAGAAATCCTAATCGGCCCAATCCACTCTTAACAAAAATAGAAGAAGGCTTGAGCATTAGAGATCTTCATGATCTACAGCCTTCTTTCTTCTCTTAACTTTTCATATGATTTAATAAATAGACTTTATCCTAGAGTAACAATGTCAGAGCTAGAAGAAGGCGATCTATACCAAAACATTCCAGATCCGAACTTAACCAAAGAATCATCAATCTATTAACACTAAATTTGAAATGCCAAAAATTCTCTCAAGGATTGTCAACAATAAGAGTGCCCACTGGTAAAAATTGCAAAGCTACCTCCAGATTAGTCAAAGAATCAGCAACATTCCACTTCTTTTTGTCAATAAAAGCCTCCTTTACTAGATAAATAACTCAACTTTTTCATCATAATGCCTTTCGGATCAAGAAATTAATATTTCTAACCAATTTCAAAATAACTCAAACCACCATTCTTTTGTTATATACTTTGATCTAAATCTACCAAAATTTATAGGTTCACTAAACAGTTTCCACCCAAAATATCACTTTGTTCTAGAACTGAGAAGACCAAAAATTTCCATTTTTTAGGTAGAAACTAGAGCAAAAATTTTGAGTCTCTTTATTTTAAATTTGCATTGAGCATCCTTATCACAATTAACCCTCAAGCTAATCTCCACAACCCTTCAAGAACCCAATAAATCTAAAACTAATCTAACTCGAGTTAACCCTAAGTTTCTTGATAATTCAATTAGACAATTCCAAATTGACTTTTATTTTAAACGATTAATTGTAAATTCCAATGAGTTAGAAGATCCCGAGCCAATATCGCTATGAGTAGAATCAACTCTATTAACCTCCAAATCTTTCTTCACCAAGATTTCTAATATCTATAGGCAATGTTATATGGGATAACTCATGTAAGCATCTCAAAACCGAAGTCTCTACTTAATATTTTATTTTACCAGTAGCTTCATCAATAGTAGCAAAAGATCTTTGATTGAATCATAAACCTAAACTTAAGTTTAATTTAACACATCCAATAATCTCTTACAAGCCCTACCTCCAAGATCGAAATCTAAGATGGAATCTTAAAAAAAAAAGAAAATAGACACAATAAGGAGCTGCTCTAGTCATAAAACTCATAAAACTATCCACCCCCCCCCCCCCCCCCCCCCCCCCCCCCCCCCCCCCCCCAAGGGAGGTCATAGTTAAGCTTTTCAGTATTCCTGAAAGGTGTGGACGACCTAATAAGGTACTTGCAAGAAAGCTTGATCTATTATTGTGCATCTTAGAGAAGTTTCATTGTCTCTCGATTCTTCTTTTCTTTTTTTTTGTTGTTGCATACTTACATAATTTAGGACTATTGCACCGGCATAGTCCCTCCTTCTCAAGGTTTTACGGGAGGCGAAGTGTTTCAATACCTCTCCTTTTTTTGCAAAATTCACAAAAATCCTAGGTTAACATCACTATATTATTTTCTTGTTTTAGCTGAGATTTAGCTCTTGCACCCATTAATCTACTTTTCTCTAAATTTCTTCTTTAAAATTCAATACTCCATACATAATTATGTTAAATTGGGAGACGATGAAAGTACATATTTGAGAATATTAGCTCTCTAAAATGATAAACAATAGGAGGGTAGTTGCGGTACATAAGAGAGTTTTTTTCAATTTTTTACAAGAGAGATGAATAGATCCTTCTCTATTTTATTAATGCTAACAACAAAAGTTCTTGATTGATTGGATTCTTCTAAAGTTTTGGTTTGCACATTAAATTTTTCTCTTGTTCTTCCACTTTTGATGATATTCCGGGAATGAGAAAAACTTAAAAATGCTCCCCAACTAATTTCCTATTTCTTACTATTTTCACAAAAAATTTTTTGGCTTGTGAGATATTTATGAATTCATGAGAATGGATAGATTAGAGGTTTTTCCTTGGAAGAAATGCGGCATATTTAATTTTAATATTGTTTCTTGTTCAACATAAAAAGGAAGAAAAAAAGCAAAAAAAGAAGAAGCAAGAAAGAAGAAAGTGTCAAAAAATTTCGATTAATCATAATAATAACGATTTAGAATCACAATAATATCGTATTCCAGTTTGAGAAATATATCTGTGAAAGACATATTGAATACGTTTTTTAATAACCTGAAATAATTGCGGCTGAATCTTTCCTTCCTTGCTTCTCACAAAAGATAGTCGTTAATGGGGCAAGCTATCAATCATATAAAGATGAGGCTTTTCTGGCCTACATACCAAAATTATTATAATAAATAGGACTCAATCCTATATATCCAATATGCACCAAAGCCCATAAAACAAAATCATCACACATCATATTGGACTTAACCATAATACTATTATGAACTATACGTCCAACTGATTTTATAAAACAAAAATATATAATTAGTGAAAAATTATATTTTAAGATTATTCTAATAATTTTTTATGTGCGCCTCACTATAACATGGTTGAGCGTGAATCCCTCGTCTTTGACCTGCAGCACATGTGGGATTGCCAAGTAAATTACAAATCACAACCTTTGCCGGTACGCTGTACCCATGTCTTAGAGGTGACAGGCCAAAATGGAAGCATATTTTGGAATTGAAGAGGGTTGATTTCCATCAAGTTTTTGGAACTCTAATATAGTGATTAGTTGGTTGAGGACTTGTAGATGCTCGACGGGTGGCCATCCACTTCTGACAGATATCGAAGATTACGGCAGATTTGGCTGACTTCTGAGCTGTCCATGTCTATCGGGTGGGTGGGTGAGTTCTGACCAATCAGTGGATATTATCTGGGAGGATCTAGAGTCGGCGCCTAATCAGCTTCAGGATAAGCAGCAGTGTATTTAAAAAAACCGGAATCAAACTTTAAATAGAATATTAACTAATCGGAGCTAGGTGTTTTTGACAACGCATAAGTTATGATAGTTTATGCCTAATTGCTTAAATTATTCAGAGGCCCACAACTTTTAATGCCGTCGGCTCAATCATGCATCTGGACCACCTTTTGAACGACAGGTCATGTCAAAACTACGCTAGCCCTTCCTACCCGCCGCCCCCCCCCCCCCCCCCCCCCCCCCCCCCCCCGGGGCCTACTATAAAATCCCTATTCAATCAATCAAAATCTATTATATAATTTTCTTTACTACATGAACGAAATACAGAAAGGGTCACACGCGAGTGAAACGTCCACATATAAACTTGTGTGGAATGTATGTTGGGTTGTGGAAGACAGCCGATCCGCATGCCCAAATTTTTTGATAACAAGCATTAATTCTTGACTATATATAGAGCCGATCCGAACGTTAGACGACCGAGGCGGTCGCCTAAGATCTCGAGCCAATGAAAAGCTTTCGGAAGGCGCGACCAAAAGAAAGTACTTTGGCCACTGCTTGGACTTGAGGTATAGGATCGCTCTTGAACCGCTAGTAGCCGGGGTGGTGCCGGGTGTGACGTACTCACACTTGGGACTCGAGCCAGAGCCCAGAGGGGTAGCTGAGCCGGGCCCATGGGTGGGGAGGGTATGAGTAAAACCGGTCGGGGTGCCCAACACACGGCCATTTCTGCCCGCATCGAACATTCTCCTAGCGGAGCGGGGGCTCAGTGGAGGCTGCTACGCGGGGTTGGGCTTGTTCCTTCCTCCCCCTATCCCTTTTCTTTAGCCAAAAAAAAAAAAAAAAAAAAAAAAAAAAAGGAAGCAAAGCCCTATATAAAAATGGGAACATGAGTTAACTACGAGTCTTTCCCCTTGATGGAAGGGAGGTGGAGAGTTTCCTGACCTGCAGAGTGGCAGTTTGGAAAGTTGGGGACAGTAGTTTTGTTTTGGGTGGAGAGAGAGGGGGGGGGGGGGAGAGAGAGAGAGAGAGAGGAGGGATTTGGTTGGCTTGATACATGCCTGAAGCCATTCTTATCTTTCATCCCTTCTCTTTTTTGGTTTTGGTCTTGGTCTTGGCACGCGACCGGCCGCATGAGCCCTAGAACAGTGCCCTAAAGATCATGCAAGGCTTAAGATAAACAAAAATTCCAATAAATCCATAATTAATGTATTTAAAACAAACCAACTAAAATGTACTAATTTATTACATAATTTCAAATGTCCATAAATAAAAGATAGATTAACTTCTATCTATCCAGCAATCAGACTCCATGCTGATCTGATTTCTCGTCCCACCCAATGGTCTCTACAAATCCAGTGCCTCTGAAAAAGAAAGTAAGTGTAGTATGAGCTTTTCCAGCCCAGTAAGAATCCCAACAGCCATACACAGTAATAATAATAAAATAATCAAAACATCAAATATATGCCATTTCATCTTTTCAAAAGCTCAACAAACAACAAGTGTATATAATCAGTACATATACACAAATCTTTTTTCACATTATGTGATCCATTCACGTATTACTCTGATTCTCAAGTTTTCAGACTTTTCACTTCTGGCTTTGGACTAACCAAGATTATGACCCAATCCAAGACTGCACAAATCCCACGCATAAGCTCGTGGCAGCTATCCCACGCGTAAGCCCGTGGAGGCTATCCTACGCATAAGCTCGTAGAGGCTATCCCACGCGTAAGCCCGTGGAGGCTATCCTACGCATAAGCTCGTAGAGGCTATCCCACGCATAAGCTCGTGGCAGCTATCCTATGCATAAGCTCGTAGAGGTTATCTCATGACAAGGTTAGTCCAACCCATTTTACATGTCTAGTTTTACATGACAAATCACATTTCAATCACGTCACATATTTTCATAATTTCTCGAAAATATGTTAATTCTTTCCAATTTAATTATTTCAATATTTCCATAGCAATCAGAATGCACATCTCATATGTGTCATACAAGCTCATAAAATTAATATCAAAATACTGATAAATTATAACCAACGATAAATTCCATATATGCATAAATAAAGGTGCTCAGTTGTAGGGATTCTTACAGAGATTGTAGACTGACTCAAACACGGATCTGAATCACAACCTACGCGCTGGGGTGCTGAGTCCCTTGATCAAAATCTCCTGGCACCGCCGACTCTTCCTCTACAACATCAATTATAAATCACAACTAAATTATTTAATATTTAAATATTCTAAACCATAATTCATATCTACTATGGGGTCCATCACCAGGTCCCCAAACATCTCAATCCCTCCAGATCTAGGGCAGTCGGGATAGCCCGACTCCCATCTTGTACCACCGGCCTACGTCGTCGCCAACCGTGGCCGCTGCCACGCCGGCGATGATGGCCGGTCTCGGAAAAGAGACCAACATAAAGGAATGATTCTTCTCTCTTCATGGTTGGGAGTACATCTCCCTCCCTCAAATCTTTTTGATCCAAGGGCAACAGCCATGGTGGCTGTGCCCTCTCCTCCCCCAACCCAACAACACCACTGGCCGAACCATCACCGGCCGCCACTGTTGCAGTCGCCGGCGATGGTGGCCGACCAAGAGAGGGAGAGAAGAAGAAGTTTCTTCTTCTTCTTCTTCTTCCCCCAAAACCGGCAGACCTCCCCTCCCCTCCAGCATCACCGACAGAAAGCCACCATGATGGTGGCTCGGCCTTCATCCGACGGCAGCCACACAGTGGCTCAGCTCCCTCTGTCGTCGCCGGCCGGTGGCCAACCAACGAGGGGAAGAGGAGACAACAGGATCACGAGGAAGAAGGCCTCGGATCCTCCATCTTCAAATAAATCATAGAACCCCTCACACAGACCCGATCAACCCCCCAAGGCCATGGATCCCGGCCAACCGGCGGCCGGTGGCGGCAAGATCCGGAAGAGAGAAGCCGAAACAGGGGTACCCTGTTTCGGACTCTTCTCCGACGATTCACCGGCCAAATCTCCAATCCAACACATCCCTAACCCTAGCAAAGGAAGCACAAGGGTCGAGCCATGCTTACCTCGGTCTGGTGGGGGTGCTCCGGCGTTCTTTCCGGCGAGAAATCGGAGAGGAAGCGAGCTCGGATCAAACTCCTCTCTTCTCCCGATTTGTGGATGGTCTTCACCGAAGGAAACGAGGCTTGGAGCTTCCCCCGTGGCCGGCCGGATCTCGGCGCTTGTCCTCCTCTCCGGCATCCGGTCTCCTCCGGCGACCTCCGCTCCAACGCCGCCGCCCCTCCCTCAAAATGGTTTCCTCCACGATCGTGCCTAGGGCACGATCATAAGAGGGATACGGGTCCGGTCTTTTCGGGCCGGCCCGTTAACCTCTTTTTTTTTGGGTTTTTACATTCTCTCCCCCTTAAAAAAAAAATTTCGTTCTCGAAATTGACTTACTTGAAGCCTCAAACTTTAAAAAAATATGCATCCATTATATCATTCCTGATATTTCAAATAGTCTCCCTCTCGGAGTACCTACTCACAAGATTTTGACAAACAAAAATTACAGCATCTCGAAACTTGATTCTTTCTATTTACCACACGTAGTAAGTTCTTTTGATCTCCTTCAAAAGAATTCCAAACTCCCAACCTTGGATTAAAATGCCATAATTATATCCCAAAGAAATTAATTTCTCTTAATTCTACCGAGAGATCATAATTGGCTTGACAGAAATAGGAGAAATCTTTAGTATCAAATGCTCTTAATATTCTATAATCATTTTTCTTTTCTTTCTCCCACATCATTCCAACAAATAAGATATCCATGTTAAAACATTCCAAGTCTAAGACCAACCAAAGAATCATCATCCGTAAATGCTAAATTTAACATGCCCAAGATTCTCCCAAAAGTTGTCAATAATAGAAGAATCCACTTGTGAGAATTACATAGCTACCTTTAGATCATCTATAGAATCAACAACATTCTCCTGAAACTAACTCAAGTATTTCATCATAATGCCTTTTAGATCAAATATTAATGATCTTAACCAGTTTCAAAATAAGTCAAACCACCACACTTCCGCTGCACTCTCTGATTTAATTCATTTAATTCTCTAAAGTCACAAAATGATTTCTGACTAAAGTATCACTTTGCATTGAGACTAAGAAAATCCAAATTTTAAATTTTCAAGTAGAACTAGAGCAAAACCTCTAGATCTTTTTTGTCCTTGATTTATATAGAGTATACTTACCATAACTAACCCCCAATCCTTTAGTCAAGTTTAAGGTCACTACGTGATCTCCACAACCTTCTTAGAATCCAAAATATCTAAGTTCAATTTAAAGGGAGGTAATTCTTGTATTCCTTTAGCAATTTAATTAGAAGATCTATTTCCTTCCAACAGAATTTACTTCAAATTCAATGGGTTAGAAGTCATTGAACCAATACACTATGATTAGAATTTAACTCGATCGATCTCCTAATCTTCCTTCACCAAGATTCTTAACATCCATCAGTAATGCTATATATGATAATTCATGTAAGCATCTCATGACCGAAGTCTCTACTCAATATGACATTTATTAGTGGCTTCATCAATAATGACAAAAGATCCCTGCTCAAATCTTAAACCTAGGCTTGAGTTTTAAATTAACACATCAATTAGTCTTCTACAATTATAAGTAAAATCCAGTAGCCCAATCCAAATATGAGAATTCAAATAATTAGAATTCTCCCATCAATATGCATACTCTATGGCCTCAAAATAATCAAATACATCCATAGGAAATAGACCTATTTGCAATATCCAACATGCCAACACCAGATATAATCCACATACATTTTCAACTTCGAAGAACGTTCCTTTCAATATTATGAAATCTCCTTAGCTTACTCCAATACTAAATCAACGTACAAATCCCACTCTAATAATTAGCAGCAAAAACAAAAGTATGATCACATCAAAACCCAAATCAAATTTGAACTTTCAAATTATTTAAATAATATCTGAACATGGTATACTCGATATGCCATTGTTGACCTACACTTATCTTAGGTCAAACCTCTCTTATCATGATCAAAGACAATTTATACTTTCCTTCCGTATGCATCGAAAACCAAACCGATGTATACATTTTATCACAATGCCAAGTGATCTTACAGCTTAAGTACTGAATTTAATTGTCATGTCCAAAGTGATCATAACCTTAAGCTATGATATATTTCTGTCACGATCCCTAGTGATCTTAAACATATGCTTAGATTCCAACTGGTCACATTTTTCAATAATCTTAAACCTCAAACTTTAATGCCACTAAGGCCACAGTCCCTAGTGGTCTTAAACCTTAGATTATAATATCATTCTTGTTACAATCTCAAGTGATTATAAACCAAATCTCTGATAGTTTTTCTATCATAATTCTCCATTGATACTCACCTGAACATAAACCCTAGGATACCTTAACCTTAAGCTCTGATACCACTCTGTCACGCCCCGAACCCATCACCCGAGTCCGGCACACGACCGGCCGCATGAGCTCTAGAGCAGTGCCCTAAAGATCATGCAAGGCCTAAGATAAACAAAAATTCCAATAAATCCATAATTAATGTATTTAAAACAAACCAACTAAAATCTACTGATTTATTACATAATTTTAAATGTCCATAAATAAAAGATAGATTAACTTCTATCTATCCAGCAATCAGACTCCATGCTGATCTGATTTCTCATCCCACCCAATGGTCTCTACAAATCCAGTGCCTCTGAAAAAGAAAGTAAGTGTAGTATGAGCTTTTTCAGCCCAGTAAGAATCCCAACAGCCATACACAATAATAATAATAAAATAATCAAAACATCAAATATATGCCATTTCATCTTTTCAAAAGCTCAACAAACAACAAGTGTATATAATCAGTACATATACACAAATCCTTTTTCACATTATGTGATCATTCACGTATTACTCTGATTCTCAAGTTTTCAGACTTTTCATTTCTGGCTTTGGACTAACAAAGATCATGACCCAGTCCAAGACTGCACAAATCCCACGCATAAGCTCGTGGCAGCTATCCCACGCGTAAGCCCGTGGAGGCTATCCTACGCATAAGCTCGTAGAGGCTATCCCACGCGTAAGCCCGTAGAGGCTATCCTACGCATAAGCTCGTAGAGGCTATCTCACGCATAAGCTCGTGGCAGCTATCCTGCGCATAAGCTCGTAGAGGCTATCTCATGACAAGGTTAGTCCAACCCATTTTACATGTCTAGTTTTACATGACAAATCATATTTCAATCACGTCACATATTTTCATAATTTCTCAAAAATATGTTAATTCTTTCCAATTTAATTATTTCAATATTTTCATAGCAATCAGAATGCACATCTCATATGTGTCATACAAGCTCATAAAATTAATATCAAAATACTGATAAATTATAACCAACGATAAATTCCATATATGCATAAATAAAGGTGCTCAGTTGTAGGGATTCTTACAGAGATTGTAGACTGACTCAAACACGGATCTGAATCACAACCTACGCGCTGGGATGCTGAGTCCCTTGATCAAAATCTCCTGGCACCGCCGACTCTTCCTCTACAACATCAATTATAAATCACAACTAAATTATTTAATATTTAAATATTCTAAACCATAATTCATATCTACTATGGGGTCCATCACCAGGTCCCCAAACATCTCAATCCCTCCAGATCTAGGGCAGTCGGGATAGCCCGACTCCCATCTTGTACCACCGGCCTACGTCGTCGCCAACCGTGGCCGCTGCCACGCCGGCGATGATGGCCGGTCTCGGAAAAGAGACCAACATAAAGGAATGATTCTTCTCTCTTCATGGTTGGGAGTACATCTCCCTCCCTCAAATCTTTTTGATCCAAGGGCAACAGCCATGGTGGTTGTGCCCTCTCCTCCCCCAACCCAACAACACCACTGGCCGAACCATCGCCGGCCGCCACTGTTGCAGTCGCCGGCGATGGTGGCCGACCAAGAGAGGGAGAGAAGAAGAAGTTTCTTCTCCTTCTTCTTCTTCTTCCTCCAAAACCGGCAGACCTCCCCTCCCCTCCAGCATCACCGACAGAAAGCCACCATGATGGTGGCTCGGCCTTCATCCGACGGCAGCCACACAGTGGCTTAGCTCCCTCTGTCGTCGCCGGCCGGCGACCAACCAATGAGGGGAAGAGGAGACAACGGGATCACGAGGAAGAAGGCCTCGGATCCCCCATCCCCCATCTTCAAATAAATCATAGAACCCCTCACACAGACCCGATCAACCCCCCAAGGCCATGGATCCCGGCCAACCGGCGGCCGGCGGCGGCAAGATCCGGAAGAGAGAGGCCGAAGCAGGGGTACCCTGTTTCGGACTCTTCTCCGACGATTCACCGGCCAAATCTCCAATCCAACACATCCCTAACCCTAGCAAAGGAAGCACAAGGGCCGAGCCATGCTTGCCTCGGTCTGGTGGGGGTGTTCCGGCGATCTTTCCGGCGAGAAATCGGAGAGGAAGCGAGCTCGGATCAAACTCCTCTCTTCTCCCATTTTGTGGATGGTCTTCACCGAAGGAAACGAGGCTTGGAGCTTCCCCCGTGGCCGGCCGGATCTTGGCGCTTGTCCTCCTCTCCGGCATCCGGTCTCCTCCGGCGACCTCCGCTCCAACGCCGCTGCCCCTCCCTCAAAATGGTTTCCTCCACGATCGTGCCTAGGGCACGATCATAAGAGGGATACGGGTCCGGTCTTTTCGGGCCGGCCCGTTAACCTCTTTTTTTTTTGGATTTTTACAATGGACAAATTCTTTTCTTTACCTTGACCATGAAGTGCCACGAATGACCTTTTCTTATTCTGTTCTTGCCTGACATGGTAAACAGTATTGCCAAGCAATATCTCAGTTATTTAATTAGTTTTATGGTCCTTTTTTTAAGGCAATTACATTTTTGTGCTTCCATTCAAAAATTATATTAAACTGTAAATGCTTCTTATCTATCTTTATTAGATTCATGTATCTTTGTTGAAATATTATACTTGATGGCTATCTATTTCTATATTATTTTTTAAAGCATTTTATACTTATTAAAAAAAGAGGCCTCATTCATTGGATTCGCCTTAGGCCCCCAAATATATCGGGCCGCCCCTGACTATACAAACTAATTATGAAGAACCCTTCAAGTAAGTACTTTCGAGTCCTCTTACGTCCTTATGCTCCGTCGTTCTCATAATATCTCCACTACTTCTTCAGAGACTATTTGACTTAGGCATCGAAAATTTTTTCGTCAAACACTCTTTGATAAGAGGACTTTTTCATGTTTGTTGTTTTAGATCGGATCTAGAGTCGGAGCTGCGAAGTTGATCAGTTGAGGTTATCTTGCCAGCTTCGAAGGCCTTCTAAGATATTGGGTTTATGATTGCGTGTTGGTGTTTTCTCTTTCCGAAGTGTCATCATGAGTGGTGAGATTTTTGGATTGATAATTGAATGCTTTGCCGATAACAATCCTAGCAATGGTTTGAAGTCGAATACCCAGTTGATATGTGATGGAGATCGGATTCGACCATCCTCAAGCTATTTTCAAGCAAAGGGGAAGCATTGTCTGGTGGAAGCATGACTTTTTGATCAACAGCCTCTTCGCCCGATTTGTTCGGTTTGTAGTGTTCATAGTGTCTAAGTCATGTACTCATTTTGTGTAATCCTTTGGCTGTCGAGGTGATGCAATTTTGTAATTACAGTGACAAACAGAAACAACTGTGGTTTATATTTTGTCACCTTGTTTTTACTCAAGCTTGTAAGTGAGAATATTTGTCGATCTGCTAAGTAGCGTAAATCATTTTATATGCAATTGTTTCGATCAATCCTTAGGTTGGTGCCTTCGAGGGGTCGAAGAACTGAATCGTCCTCAGTAAATTGTTGGAGCCTTGCCCCCCATTCTCGGCCACATTAGATGAAGCCGAAGACTTACGTTCATTCGAATGAACATTCGTGGAGTGGATGATGCATGGACTTGAAACTCTTTTAAAGAAGCTTTAGTATATTTGGCGAGCTTATTAGTGGGTTGTTGGAGCCTAGCCCCTCGAGCTGCTAAGAGTCGAGAGTCGCCTTGCAATCAGCAGGAGTTCATCGCATTCACTTGATGGAGGGATCAGTCAACTTCATAATGGTTCAAAAATTGTCATCTCTATGTGGGTCATCTTAACCTTGAGATATCGATTCATCTGCCAAGTCTTCGATGCAAGGGTTGGTTCAAGATGGAGGCCATAGAATGGCTTGCCTAACTTGTGCACCCAGGCCATCCCAGTCTTGAGAGGTTGATTAGCTCACTGAATCTTTGGCTTGAGAGCCGGTTCAGGATGAAGGTATTGCCTCCTCAGGACTATGGAATGGCTTGCCCGACCTATGGACCTTGGCCATTCCGACCTTGAGAGATTAGTTGGCTTGCTAGTTCTTTAGCTTGAGGACCAGTTCCAAATAGAAGTGCTGCCTTTTCAGGGCTGTGGAATGGCTTGCTTGACCTATGCACCCAAGTTGTTCCGACCTTGAGAGATCGATTAGCTTATAGGGTCTTCGGTGTGAGGGCTAATTTAGGATGGAGGTGTTGCCTCATCAGAGCCATGGAATGGCTCACCAGACCTATGCACTCAAGCCATCCATATCTTAAGAGGTCGGTTAGCCCGCCATGTCTTCAACATGAGGGACAATTCATAATAGAGGTGTTGCCTCTTTGGGCCATGGAATGGCTTGCCTAGCCTGCGCATCCGGTCTGACCCAGCCTGCGCACTCGGTCTGGCCCAGCTGGCACACCCAGTCTGGCCTAACCTGCAGACCCAGTTTGACTAGACTTGCGCATCTGATTGGGCCTGACCTGTGCACCCGGGTCGGCCCGATTTTGAGAGGTCGATTAGCTCGCTAGGTTTTTGGCTCGAGGGTTGATTTATGATGGATGTGTTTTCTCCTTAAGATAGTGGAATGGTTCTCTCGACATGTACACCTAGTTTATCTCGACCTTGAGAGGTCGGTTAGCTCATCAGATCTTCGACTTGAGAGCCAGTTTAGGATGGAGGTGTTGCCTCCTTAGAGCCGTGGAATGGCTCACCCGACCGGTACACCTGGGCTATCCTAACCTTAAGATATTGGTTAGCTCGCTAGGTTTTCGACTCGAGGGTCAGTTCAAGATGTAGGTGTTGCCTCCTTGAGGCCATAGATTGGCTAATCCAACCTATTTATCTGAGTCGTTTCAACCTTGAGAGGTTGATTAGCTCGCTAGGTTTTCAGCTCAAGTGTTGGTTCAAGATGAAGGTGTTGTCTCCTCAAGATAGTGAAAATAGCTCATCCGACCTAGTATGCTCAAAGACGCTTTCATCGATGGTCACTATATAGGCTCGCCCAATGATAAAATCCATGAACAACATTCATTGGAAGGGATGCCTAATTAAGAGGGCTTAGGTGCACACTCCCATTGTGGGTTTTGCGGTTAGTAGTCTTTTGAGGACACACATGATCCTCTTCAATTTGTTGGAGAGTGAGTTATCCAACCCGAAATATTTTTGATGATTTTTGGAGAAAATAGTGTTTCATTTATTGAGACTAGGTTTACATAACAATAAGATATCTCTTAGTGATAATACACTAGAAGATTGGCTGAATTCTATATCCAAGGTACACGTGCCCTATGGAGATGTTTAGGTGGGGCATCTTGAACCGAGGAAGGGGTTCTTTCATGATCTTCACCAAGAATGGAAGGTCGGTTGTGAAGTCGACTTCGTTCTCATGCTTGGCGTTGCGACCTCTAAAATCCTTGAGATGCTGATCTATCTCCTCGAACCTATGGTCGAGATCAACCTCCTTTCTGGAGATCTTCTCCGATTGGTGGTGAGATGAATGTCCTGGCATCAATCCCTTGTGAGATTACGAGCTAGGGGACCAACGCCGTCTCCCTAGCCCCGTGCTCTATGGGCAAGAATAATGATTATGCCAGACTCATCTTAGACTCCAAGAATGGGAATGACGTCTCAGCTGCATTGGATCCTCCTGATCTCCCGATGCACAAGTCTGCTATAGGGGTTGTTGAGGCTGTAATTGTTGCTGGTAGTTCGTGACCGTTTGCTATAGGTTCTAAATGATGGGGATCAGTATATGAACCTGCTGCATGAGAAGACCGAACTGCTCAACAGTAACCGTTGGTCAGGCTGTGGTTCCTACTGAGGAGGAGCCCTTCGAGGGATCTGTAAGGAGCAATCGAACCTCAGAGATGTATCCTGCTGTAGTCTGTGGTCGTTGCTTGGGTTTTCCTTGACTTTATGATTGTGTGTTGTCTGCTTGATTAGTCAGACCTCCAAAGATAGAATCAGAACCTTTTCTCTAGCGTCTATTTATTGCCTCTAGAAAACGACTCAAGCCAAGTGTTGATTAGTCCTACCTCTAAAGATAGAATTAGAACCTTTCCTCTAACGTCAATCTGTTGCCTCTGAGAACCGACTTGACCTAAGTGTTGAGTTGGTGGGGTTGCTAGGGATTTTATCTTATTTGTTGTCCATATTAGAGATAGAGATGGGATCGCTGCATGCCTCCATGGTGATGTTCTGGTGGCCAACGCGCTCGATTGGCAGTAATTACGATGTCAAGCACCCATGAGTCTATGTTGGATGGTGTGGGAAGGGCTTCAGGTAGTTCTCTGATGCTGGCTCCGATCTAAAACGACAAAAGTAAAGAAGTTCACCCACTAGAGCATGTCTAGTGGGGGTTTATTTGATGCCTAAGCGAGATGCACCTTTCAGAAAACAGGAGGAGGCTTGAGAGGGTCAAAGAGACATCATAAGAGAGTCGAAAAAGAATTTATCCGGAGGGTCCCTAAAAATACAATATATAGACAAGGGTTGGAGCCCATTGTCGACTTGTTCAAGGCATTGGTTGATAACACAACAAACCACATATCTCATATGTGAATTTTGACTGCATTTCTCGATTGTAGGATTTGCTCGGGTATTACATTTGTTAGAAAGCAGTTAGCAATCACGGCCAAGTTGTTGCCAGCTATGAGAAAAGTTTGAAATACAAAGGACTCTCCGCATGCTTTTTCGATCGGCCATATGACAAGCTTTAAATGGTCAACCCACGGCTAGGTGGCGAGCTTTCATTAGTCGGTTCGCCTTATTAGCAAGATCAGTTTGCCTTGTCAGTAGAGGTCAATTCTAAGGTATGTCACCACCATTTCTCTCTTTTCAGAGACTCCAAAACACCACTGCAAGGAGGCAGTCCTGAGATGCTTTAATTGAGCTTGGCTTGAGCTATTTTCTCCATTCAGTCCACAATCCTTTCACAATATTAGGGAGTGTGATATAGATAGAACATGTTCGAGTTTGAGCTCATACTGTCTAACAATATCTACATGATAGGAAGAGGTGATTAGTGGTCTCCATTATCACATAATAAGCAGTTGAATGACAAAATGATCTTTTTTTCTTAAATTTCCTGCTGTCTGTAATCTGTTGTTGAACAATATTCCTTTGTGTTCAGAAAATTTCCGACCGAAATACTCTTGTTTGATGAGAGTAAAAACAATGAAGAGAAGATGTCTTTAAGAGGTTTATTACCTGTCCAATGATCATGCCAAAAGGGCATCTTTTCTCCATCACCCAATTCCAAGATAGTGCTGCATATGAATAGTTCACTTACCTTTAGTGCATGTTTCCCTACTGTTGATGCCTGTTTGAGAGTGTGTGGAGTTTTGCTGGCTGGGGTTTTTATTGCTGTAGCGGATATTGTTGATGAGAGTTCTCCAGTTCTTGTTCTGCTCATCGAAAAATCTCCACCATCTTTTGATGAGTAAGCTTTGATTGAAGATCTTCAGATTCTTCACTCCTAACCTCTTGGGTCTACAAACTTGGTTCCAGTTCATTAAACAGTGTCCCCCTAAGCAAGTTTTGTCGCGCCTCCAACCGAAATCTCTGTGCAGTTTATCAATCTTGCCTATGATTTCAGATAGAATGAGGAATATATAATATTTAAAATATTAAGTGGAACCTATAATTATTTTAAATCTTTATAAAGATCGGTGCAATTTACTTAATATTTTTTTGAATAAATTATATATTTTTTTGAAATTTATGTTTATTATACTCACATTCAATATTTTGTAAAACTATACTTATAATCAGTTAAATTAACTGCATTAGCAAAACTATTTATTTTAGATAAAAAGTTAAAATTGCTTTTATACAAAAAAGGAGAATGTCTATAGTTTTTCATGTCCTTGGTAGCTATTATGTTGCTCAAAGTTATTTTATTTATTTTAAAATTTTGTTCTAACATGCGTTTAGATTTAATTTAAAATTAACGGTTTGATTAATATTTTATTATTATAAATTAAAGCCTTAGATGATAAGGATTTTAGGGAGAAAATATGGATTTTTTTGGATGTAATATAATTTACTTTAAAACTCAAAATGATTTTTATTTTTTTTTAATTATTTTTTTCTAACATGACGCCGACTTCTTCCCTGTGCATCATAGCCATGTCATCCTTGACGTGATACTTTTAAGGTAGGATCCGTATATCTCGTCACAGAAACGGCGAGCTAACTCATATCCCTCATTGGACGGGTGAACCTTGCCTTTATCCAAGCAAATAAAACTCCAGCACTCAGAGCCCAGAATTGTACAAAAGAAAAAATTAAACCACGTTGCATGCAGACATTGGTCCGGACACCAATTATGTCTACAAATCCCTGATTGGTATTATAATTGGGTTCCATAGAATCCCACGTTATTCAGACGTCGGTCACAGACCGGTAGACCACGAGAAAAATCCCATCGAAGAGCGAACGGTTCCCTCTCAAATGGTGGGTTCCAGACTACTTCCAGTGACCAATAGCGCGCGTGCACAAATGGCTTCCGCCACCACCTTCTCCGCCCCGGCAAACGCGCCTCGCCGCCGCTCGCCGCCGCCGCCGCCGCATCTCCCAAGATTCCACGCCTTCTCCCGCAACCTGCGGCCGGCGCCCGCGGCGGTGACCTCAAAAATGGAGCCGGCTCCGGCCATCACCGACCGCCAGGGGACCGCCGGTGGCCCTCCGGAGGTGGCCGGGGCGGTACCGAAGCTCCTGGACGAGTCGGAGATCGAGCCGCGCGGCGTGAGGGATTACATCGATTGGTCCAGGGATCTGGTCCGGCCGGACGGCGGCCCACCACGGTGGTTCTCGCCGCTTGAGTGTGGTTCTCGTGAGAAGGGCTCTCCTTTGCTGCTCTTCTTGCCCGGTTCGTGCTCCATTTCATCTTTGACCCCCCAATTCTTTTCCATGTCACCGTATAGTCCTTTTTGTGTTCTTCTTCTTGTTTTACTCCAAAATAAGTTGTGCTTTTTCGCTTTCTTTTTGTTTGATTTTTCCTTTTTTTTCCCTCGTAATTTCTCATTTCTCTCTATATTTTCTTCTTAAAACTAATGGTGGGGTTGATTTTATTATTACTAATTTCTTTAGGAATTGATGGAGTTGGGCTTGGACTAATTCGGCATCACCAGAGATTGGGGAAGTAGGCTTCAAGTTCTTTATCTTCTTGTTTTTTTTTTCAATGAAAATGTCTGTATCTGATTGATGCATCGGTCTTTGGCTACAGGGTATTTGATATCTGGTGCCTGCATATTCCAGTAATGGATCGGACGCCATTCGAAGGTCTCGCCCTCAATCTCTCTCATAAATTTGTTTTTTTAGTTCAAAATGAAGAATATATTATTGCAATGCAGAATTCTTCTTTAGCTATTAAAAGTGCATGGAACAGGTTTTGTTTTGGCTGTTGAAAGATAGATTTTTGAAAGTTGAAGTTTGCTACTTGGCCTTAATCTAATTCCGAATTGGTCATTTGTTCTTAATCTAATTCTGAATTGGTTATCAATATTCTTTAAGTGCTAGCAGCTAGCCTGCTAGGTGAAGAACGCTTAGGTACTGTACCAAATATAGGTCATATCATGTTATTTGTTTGGTTCAAGATTAGTTTACAAAGGAAATTTGTAAGACTGATGGCTAGTTGTGATGTTGCCCTCCAACTCATAATTGAGTTGGTAAGAACAGCCTGCCTATGAGATCAGTCCTAGACTCAAATGCCATGATGTCACTTTGGGAATTCAACCATGCGTTTTGGCACATGTCAAGATCACTAAGATAGTTAAATGGCCATCAAAACACAATATCCAATCCTTAAGCATTTATATAGTTTTTTGCAGCTAAATGGATTCAAATGACTAAGTAGCTAAAAGGACGGTTGAATATTTCTGGGTTGTTTGAGGTGGTTGCATAATATTTCTAGTTTGGTTCAGGGTAGTCACATAGTTTGGAGTGGTTTTGGTGCATTCCAGAGTGTTTTGCTTCCTTTACTAATGGGATTGTAGAAGCAGCTTGCTCAGTCAGAGAATAAATGCTGAGGTCCGGTTTAAGTTGAGCGAAGTACCACTTCATTCTCAACTTAGAACACTTAGGCATACATATGTGAAATACATACATGAAATGCATTTCAGGTAATGCAATACGTGAAGACCCTGTTTATTTCATAACAAACCTGAATAAAATCCACATACTCAGATTTATTTAGCCTGGAATTTTTTTGGCACCTAAATAAAGCAACACCAAATAGGGAATTTTATATTTTAGTGAAGCTAAAAAGAGCGCCTTTTTGGTATTTATTCCTTTTTTTTGGGCAAACCCACTTGTAATTGGCAGTTGATGGAACTTTTTCTAGTGTTGTATAGTATTATTGGCCAAGCAGAATCCCTCATCTATTTACAGAGGTACAAAACATAGAAAACTTTTCACAAAAACATGAGGCAGCTCAAGAAAAATCCCATAATCTCACAAGCCCTAAAGCCTAATTCCTTTTAAAAAACAGCAGAAGTTGTAAAATTTCCTTTTGCATCTATTCCAAGACCCATCCCTTAGTTAATTTGCACTCCACTGCACTCCCTTGTGTATGTCCATGCTTGCCATGACATGGTGAGACTGTTAGTCCATGACAATCAGGTGTCTTTCCATGCTTTGTGCGTGCCAGGTTCAGCACATTATGCAGCATAATGTTGTATCATGCTAAGCCCCAACTACTGTGGGCATTGTTGATACACATTGTGAGCCTTTGTCTTGGGAGGAATGGCAAAATAAGATTCAAGGACTGGATCACCTATTGTTGAGATGACTCTTAGGATTGGTTGCATTTGTTTCTTTTCTGCACTCTGTTTCATTAATTTGTTCTAGTAGTATTCTCTTCAGTGGAAAAGGGAAAAAAGGAAGATCGCTAATGAAGTGTTCACTTGTCCTTATGTTCAGGCCTGGTTGATTTTGTAGAAAGGACAGTCAAATCAGAAAAATCTTGCTCACCAAACAAGCCAATATATCTTGTTGGTGAATCAATTGGTGCATGCATTGCTCTTGCAGTTGCAGCACGCAACCCCAATATTGATTTGATATTGATATTGGCTAACCCAGGTCTGATTACAATTTCTTTTTGCATATTTTACATGGTTGTTGTCATTAAATTATCTATATGGTTCCCTTATGTTCTTTTTTAAATTCATGTTCTCATCTTGCAGCAACATCTTTCTGCAAGTCTCAGCTGCATTCTCTCTCAGTTTTCCTGGATGTTGTGCCTGAACCACTCCATATAAACATTCCATATTTCCTTAATTTTATTACAGGTTTGTGTCATCCATTTGCTTTACCTTCTAGTATTGCTTTGTGCATTTTTCAATAATGAGAACTTAATTTTTCCGGATTCACGAGTTTATATATATATATATATATATATATATATATATATATATATATATATATATATATCGGGTCTAGTGACTTAATGGTTTGAACGTCTTTTTTGTCAATTAATTAACCAGTGTCATTATTTGTCTAAAGGAGCATATTTTATGTTTCCTTAAGCTATTATCGATCTAACCATTTTTAGCATTTCTCTTCTGTTGAATACTTTGTTTTACTTTTCTTATGCTTAGTCATATAAGCTTAGAATTTCTCTGTATTCTTTATCTCATTTAGAATCTTGTAATTGTTGAGGGCTAATAAGGCAGATATTTTACCCTTGAAGTTTCGATGCTAGTTAGTGGAATGTGAATTGGTCGATATTGCAATTTCTGTGTGGTTCTTCTATAATAGTATGCATGTTTATACCATAAGGTTAACTTCAAGTCAAAATTTGCAAATGCCTCCAAAATTTGATGGATCACTTTGGCACTCATTTTGCAGAATGAGTTTGATATGCAACAGAACAAGAAGTTAGAGAAAATGAGCATTGCCTCAAGGAAACTGAAGCTCAAATTAGTCATAGTCCCAAAATGAAATGGAGCAAAAAAAACAAGCAGTGGCATAATAGAATACGAGCCAAGAATATTCAATGAAATTCAAAGGATAGCAATATTGTGATTTGGTGAATATTGATGTATCCTGATACATGTTATATCCCAGTACCTTCAAGTGATAGCCTGTTGATTTTATAAGCGCCAGAAGTGTAGGACTTTGTGGGTTCCTGAGAAGTTAGAAACTGATCGCCGGCAGTTCAAATGAGCAAAATATATGAGGAACAGAGAAAGGGAAACCAAAATCCTAATGAAATAAAAATGTGAACTCAAAATGCTCCGCAAATATAAAAGTTATATCTAAAATTCACTGACTTGCAGGACCTCAAATGAAGGACTTAAATGATTCTGGAACAAATTGTAGGTGAAACAATCAAATCCTGCACAACATGGATAGATGGAACAAACTCTGTACCCCTGAAAGTCTCAAAATGCAAAATAAACTCCTGAGAATTGTAGAGAAAGAAGCAATGAAATTTCCCAATGTAAGTCAGCTTGAGCAGGATCAATTAGAAGAGCTAATTCTAAGATCAATTTGGGAGGGAAGATGAGGCAGATGAACCAGCAAAGAGGCATTTTAAAACCTGGAACTATCCAAATGTGGAGCAGCTTTACTCAAATTCCACCTTTACTTATTGAGCTTTAATTAGTGAGATATTGCATGCTACAAGGAACAACATAAACTATTTTCAAATTAAGTAGTGACGTAAAAATTATAAAATAATATATTCAATTACATGCATGTAAAGTACAACATACATACCAATATCTAAAATCGGGTCGAGTGGCGATGGTTCTCATAGATATCCGAATTATCAGCATAGTTAAGAAGCACATTAACCCACCTATCTAATCAATCGACGTTGTAGTCTTGTACGTTCATCCTAAAAGAAACGCGTGCTGGGGTATAAGTACTTTTGGATCTTTCGCTGAAGTTCTAGCTTTGAGAGATGTCCTCTGGTTGATAATACGGCATTGGATGGGCCCATCCGAATATACCTGCAGCAAAATTTGACCCGTAAGATGCTTCAGACTGCTAGGATAATAGCCACCGAAAAATACCTCAAACGCACAATATCTATATTCATATCCATATGAATCATAGGCTATTTGTGGCTGTGGATAATAAGATTCAGTATACGACTCGAAACCTGATACATCTATGGATCCTACTCTACGCGCGAGGTCATCTGCAGCTATATCATATTCTCCTGAGGAACTCGTCTCCCATGTGCAATCGTATCCTTGTGGGCTCTACCAGATCGTATACTATGGTCCCTATTTTGTGTAGCATGCATAAACTAAAACCTACTGGTGAATCGAAGACCACCTTACAGCCATGTCTCATAAACGGCGGTCTCCTGTCCTTTACTCCTCTGGCTAGCAGATCCATGACCACTAGAACTGCTGCTCCTGATCTCTAAATTTGAGTGAGCTGACTTCTCCTCGATACTCTCCATTGGGATTGTAGGTGCCTTTTATTTTTTTTGGTGTGCTAGGCAACTACCTTCTTACTCTTCGTGCTTCTCTCTGCCTCGCTATCCTTGGAGGATGTATGTCGCCCTACTGATCGAGTCGATCGGGTAGCGTAGTGGTCTCGTCTAAGTATCTTTCGATCATATCTTTGAGAAAATGTCTCAGATAAGGAGTCATGCAGTGATTGACTCTCCTGTGGCTGCGGCTTATCAGTTGGAAGGATGTGTGGAATATTGTGCTTAACCCATTGCCTTGCATCGATCTTAGCCTTGCATCGATCTTAGCCTTGCTGGCTACCAGTCGTGGAGGCGATCCTTGCTCATCAAGCTTCGGCTCCTGCTGCTGGCCCACAAGCCATCCAATCATAGGATCGTCCTCATCATCAACAAAAGTAGGATCATCCTCATCATCAACGAAAGCACTATGGATCAGATCGGTGTACATGAGCTCCACTTTCTTCTGAATACATTTTAGCCTCAACCTCAGATTGTAGTGAACATATACAAGGTTGTTGAGGCGCTTCTGTGTCAAACAGTTTTTTTATTTGCTGTGGATGAGGACGAAGGTGGACCAGTTGAGCTTACAACTACTCGAGAAGACCATTTGGGAGAGGATCCGAATAGCTAGCCGCTTATGGTTTGCTGCGGACAACCCAAAATGAATCCACCATTCAGCTACAAAAATATTGTAGAAAATTATATATAAAATAGTACCATATTAATAACTATCTAACGCCAGATAAATGTTCTCCTGATGTGTAACATATCTGGATTCATACTTTTCTTACTTACGATAGCTGCCGAGACTTCAAAGCTGTCATTGTCCTCTCTAAATATTTTGGTTTATGAAAAAAACTGTGTTGTACTATGTTAATAATATAAGATACCAGTTAACTTACACATGTTACTTAAGTTAACTTACCTCTTCTAGACTAGGGCTACAACTTCTGGATCTGGCTCCATCTTATAAATCACATTACGCAGAGTGGTTAGAAGTTCATCATCCATATCGATTCCAAGTATGCTGTACTAGAACCGAGGGTTCAGGTAGTATACTGCATATAGAGTTCGTTATCGTCTAAGTAAAATTTTATAAGGGCGGAGTAGTCTAATTTTTAATATTCTTGCTTACTTGCTAGATGCAAGTTCTTACCTATCTGGTAGTCCCACTGTCGCTCAATGATGCCGATGTACTTCTGGGCTTGCGTTGGATCTACCTCGATGATCTGAGTCTTTGCCCTCTCTATCATGTGATACATGAAGCCCGTCTGGGGATTTGGGGGTACCTCTCGCTGTCCACGATCCGAAACACTTCATACAATGGTCTGATAGCCTTCACTATTATAGTGGCCTGCTACTAGAATGTCTGCCTTGTCACCAAGTCTTTGATACTACTCCCTTCAGTGCCGACCTTTGCATATCTACTTTTCTGCCACTCGAGATTGACAAATATCTGATGTAGGGCTGCTTTCTTCTCAAGAAGGCTATCAAGTGCAATGTAGTTGGTAGCAAACCGTGCGACTTCTAGTCTCAAGATCTCTCTCACATACCTCATTAGTGAAAGGACCCAAGTATGGTTATAAATATACCTGGTGATGGTTTGGGCTGTCTCCACTGTCTGCTGTACCCTACGAATCTTCACAATGTCCATCAACATGAAGTCGATACCATATGTTGCACATGGGATTCATAAAATATGTGACCGCCGCTCCAAGATCTCTCCGACGGTCTTATATTATGGCCCATTATTAGTGATGACCTGCACGACATTCTCCTTTCCTCCCTGATCAATCATCTCCTCCATCAGTTTGAGGATGTAAGCAACGTCGTACACCTAATCAGAAGCATCAAGCAACTTGTGGAAGAAAATTTTCGTATCACAATATAGTTGATGCTCCACCTGGTAGGACCAATCTAACCATCACATATGGCCGTTAGTCCATATGTGGGCCACTTGCTCTTGTAGATACGTCGGGATAACCACCAACTATATGCTGCTTCAACTTGGTTACCCCTTCTTCCTTGAACTCTCGCTTCATTTTGCCTGATGGCTCCATTCCTACAAGTTTATCAAGTACATCAGTTTATTAATTAATTAAAATTAGCAAAATTTTGTTACGATGAAGATAATTTTTTTATCTTAAAAAATACATCTGATTTATCTAATACATAATACTAATTTTTTATTTTTTTTATTTATATAATTTTAATAATTTTTAAATTTAAAAATATATTTAAATATCATAAATTCAGAAAAATATGATTTCTATCTCAAAAATTACTTCTGAATTATATAATACATCCTACTAATTTTTTTTATAATTTTTGGTATTATTTATATATTTCTAATTATTTTTTAAATTTTAAAAATAATATTTTAATATTGATATTTTAAAAAATTAATTTTAGCTTAGATTCATGTATAATCCAACAATGTATGCTACATATATTTTTTTAGGCTCTTGGACATGCATCAAAGGCTATTTATTTCTCAATTTTTTTAAATTTAGGCGTAAGCACTATGTGCATGATCGCATCGAAACTTGAATAAATGGACACCAAATTTTTATGGACAGTAGGTTGTATGCCCCTAAATACGTTTCTGATTTTACATTTTTTTAAATTTTTATTAATTTTAAAAAATTAATATATTTTTAATTTTTAAAAATTATATATAATTCAAAATTAAAATTTTTTATGTCATCGTGTAGATCATCCATAGATCTACAACATATAATAAACTCAAGCTTAAATCAAAAATTTTGGTATGATCTCTCTTTACTTTGTAATTTTCGAGCTATTTTTTCAAGTGCAAAAAAAAATTGAGAAAATGAGATAGAAAAGAAGAAGCACACTTGATTTAGACTTAGATCTTCCTTCTGAGCTGCTGAATCGGTGATTTTTTTTTGATTGTTTGGGAAGGAGAAGCGGTTGAGAGAGCGCTACAAATTTTTTGCGGTTAGGGCTTTAAAAGCATCAGGTGGCTCCACAGTAACAACCCAGTTAGGAACTAGGTTGACTCGGTGCAAATCAACCGGTTCGCACCGAGTCTACACCAAATCAACCGGTTCGCACCGAGTCTACACCGAATCGACCGGTTCACATAGAGTCTACACCGAACTGATCGGTTCCGACCGGTTCGAACACTTACCGTCCGGTTCGAACACTTACCGTCCGGTTCGAACACTTACCGTCCGGTTCGAACACTTACCGGCTGGTTCGAATGCTTACCGTCCGGTTTCGGCCGATTCGAACACTTACCGTCCGGTTCGAACACTTACCGTCCGGTTCGAACACTTACCGGCCGGTTCGAACACTTACCGGCCGGTTCGAACACTTACCGTCCGGTTCCGGCCGGTAAGGGATCGGTGTTTCGGCTGGCTCGATAGGGGTTCCAGCCGGTATGGGGCCAGAACCAAATTCATAAGGTGAACCGGCCCGGTGTTGCACCGGATCGGCTCGATACTGCCCAAACCGGACGGTTCGGCCCGGTTTGGCAGATATTGCTCTAGATTGTAGCAATCTATTGTGCTTTTTAAAAATATTTTTTGCTAGGGTGGTTGAATTTTGATAGCAGTTTGTCAAACATAGACCATAAATCAAAGACTTAATCAATGAATAAGATCTCTAACGGGTAATTGAGTCCCATAAGATGCATCTCCCAAGGCATCAAGAAGTCATGGTGAACTATGCCAAGACTTATGCACCATGACATTTAGAAACAAAAATAGAACGCTTAAATTAGCCTATTTAAGTGGTTAATTGAGTCCCATAAGATGCATCTCCCAGGGCATCAAGAAGTCATGGTGAACTATGCTAAGGCTTACCAACCATGAAATTTAGAAACAAAAATATAATGCTTAAATTAGCCTATTTAAGTGGTTTGCTAAACTAAGACCTAATGTGAATTACTAGTACTATTAAACTGTAATGATCCAGGACCTCATCCAAAAAAACTAGTTGGAAAGTATTATTTGGATTCCTTGACCTTGTAGAAGTATCCAAGATCTATCAGTGTATAGCTGATATGGCACTAAGCACATGCCTGTATGGATCCTCACATACTCCCCCCACCCTCCATCTAAGCTCTGGCATTCTCGCCAAGCTAAGTGTTTAAATTTATTCAAATCCAATCATAAACGGCATGAGTAGCTCATAGTCAATCCAAATGGGCTTGTGCTAGAGTGTTTTCTAGTCCACATGAGCTATGGATTGGGCCTGCTTTAATACCAAGTGTAACGACCTAAGACCTCATCCAAAAAAGCTAGCTAGAAGGTATTATTTGGATTTTTTGGCCCTGTATAAGTACCTAAGACCTACTCAGTACATAGCTGACATGGGAGTAAACATACGGCCACATGAGCCCTCACATAAACACCTATTACTTAGGTAACTTTTCCCGCCATACAACGAGGAGGGAATCTTTAAAGATTGTCCTTGCCAAAATGGAGTAGTAATCGTTGCATTATCTTAAAAATGAGTGGAATAAACAAATTCTATGGTGCTACTGCTTTCCAGGTTATGGAAAAGATCCTTAGGATATTCTCATGTTCAAGATTTCTTCTATAGCCTACTTCTTTGGTTTGTAATTGTTCAGTCCATAATAGTAGTTGCCCATTATTTCTACAAAAAATCCAAGCCTTTGATATTGTTTATTGATCCAAAGTGGTTCAGGAATGTTGATTTTGGCTAAAGCTGACCAAAATAGAGGGAGAAAACAAATAGGTGAGGATTTTGGCATCCAACTTGATATATTACTCTTGATTTGGAATGCAATAGTAATATCACTAACAAAGGGTGACCTTTGGTACAATGTTAAGGTTGCTCCATTGCGGCCTAGAGATCACGAATTTGAAACATGGAAACAGCCTTTTCGCACGCTGGAGTAAGGCTGCGTGCATCTAATCCTTTCCAGACCCTGCAGTGGTAGGAGCTTTATGCAGTGAGCCGCCCTATTTTTAAATCAAATATTTCTAACCCTTCTATAGACTGCAGTGATTGGACTATGATGTTTTGGTAATATTTACATGAAACTCAACTTGACAATTAGATGTTCATTTTGCTGCTGACTTTGATAATTGAGATTTATATTGAATGCACACATAATGTATCTTTAGTAATCAGTGATGAGATCTTGGAAAAATAATTCCTTGCTTTAATATCATGTAGCTTGAGGAACAAACATCAGAAAAAGTATGAAAATAATCAGCAACTAATGAACAGTTGCTTAGAATGCGCATTCACAACAGGCCACAAATCATCACATATGGCACTATTCCATTTCTCTTCTTCGCACACTGCCACACCCTATTTGCTCACAACCAAGAAGATATTCAAAACTTAGGACACTATGAAAGGTACCATGAACTGAAATGAGATTCCTATACATCATTTTTTCCAGATTTTATTATATGCACTTGCAACCAATGATACTGACATATGGGCTTGTCCCAGTCATAGTAGTATGATACATACTATGTACGAAGGTCAGATTTCACAACAGGCTGGTATCTTGCTAGTTTAAATTAGAAAATATCAAAAAAAAGAAAAAACAAAAGAAAAGATGTACTGAGTAGTAGGAGGATGGTGCGGGGTTGATATAGGACAATACAAGTTGGTTTAAGGTGCTACAGGTTTACCATATCGGGGCACACCATATTGATTAGGTATCAAGGTTTGGTTTGGTATATGAGCAGAACTTATTCAAACTAGTCAAAATCAAGCAAGACCATCATGCTTGGTACCATGTTCTAATGATCCATATTACTTGATTTCAAGTGGTACCATGGATGGGTGTAAAAACTTATTGTATTGTTATAGTGTGTTCAACACTATATCTATCAACCATGTTATACCACATCGTTAACATATGAGAAAGGCCCGCAATTCAGTAACAGATATTGTATCGGTACCTTATCGGTTCGGTATGGTACTGATGGGGACATCAGCTAGGTCCCCATTTTATTTGCATATTTGTTTATTTTTATTTCTGGGTTTATTTGCATTTTAGGGCTTATTTGTGGGTTATTTGTGTTATTTGTGGGTTTATTAGGATTTATTTCTGTGTAAGGGGATTTATGCAAATTGTGTATTTTGGTCCTATATATAGGGACCTATTTTCATGATTAGGGCTTAATGAAGGTTTAAGAAATTTTCCCCCCACGTATTCTCCTCCTCTCTTCTTCTCTTCTCCTTCCTCTCCTCCTTGTCCTCCTCTTCTCCCTCTTCTTCTGTTTCTGAGTTAAAATTCCACTGAGGTATTCCTTCCGGACTTGGTTCTACACCAACTTAGTATCAGAGCAAGAGACTTTGCCCCTGCTGCCAAAGTCCGATCCAGATCGTCCGAGCCTTCCTGTGAAATAGAGAAGACTGTGTCGGGCACTTCCATCTCCCGGCTATTTCTTCCAAACTGAGAGCAAAAAAGAAAAAAAAGATCTTTCGTTCTCTCGGTTCTCACCAGAAGGGACAGAGGGGAACAACCCCTGGGTCACCGGGCTTCTCTCGGTTCCCTCTTCTTTCCCTCTGTCAGTGTTAAAAAAAAAGGAAATCTTGCCCTTCGACGCTCGGCCATACACCAGCTGATGGTGGGGTCGGTTGCAGGCACGAGCTCTACGCCGTACCTCGACCACGGACACCGGAGCGTGTCGAAGGGCCACGAGTGACTCCTGCTGCCGGAAAGAAGAAGAGTGTCGCCGATCTATTTTCGGCCTTGTCCCTCGGCACTGTCGACGCACCCGCCGACCACCGCGCACAGGGGAATCCCGGCCGCCACCAAGACCGGCCGCCGCTTGTCGCCGCCGACCACGGAGCCCCGGCTGCGAGCTCCGTCGCCGTTCCGTTCGGCTGCTCCGCAACCATCGCCGAAGCAATCGGAACGCCCTCCCGAATCGATCGGGAGGTTGAAGAAGAAGTCACGGTAACGGGTAGGTTCTAAATCCGTTACCCACAACCCGGTAACCCGGGTCCCCCCCCAAAATTAAAAAATTGGCACGTGATCTGCACGTGCTGAGTTTCACAGTTATCGGAGCGGGTCTCATTCGAAACCCGAACCCGATAACCCGAACCCGTTAAGGTTCAAAAAAAAAAATAATCCGTCGGATCACGTGACCTGCACGTGTCCAAAAAAAAAAAGATTCTTACCTCTGTTTCTGTCGAAGGGAAACCCTAAGGGTTTCCGCCGCCGACGCCATTGCCACCGCCTCCGCTGTGCTGCTCTCTGCCGCCTTCGCCTTCTCCTCCGTCATCCGAGCCCACGCCGCGCCGCCACGCCATCCCCCATTGTCGCCGAGCCGCACCTCCTACGCCGACCGCGTCCGCACACCGTTACCGAACCGCGACACCACCAACCGAGGCGCCTCCTTCCCGCGGCCAACCACAGCGCCGTCCGGACCAGCTGCGACGCTGCTGATAGCCGGCATTCTTCCCCCACCTCCCGAACCCGAGTGCTTCCTTCGTGCGCCATCTTCTCGCAGCGCCGCTCCCATCTTCCTCCGCCATCCACACGCAGCGACGTCTCCGCGCCGCGACCGCCATCCACCTCCGTCTTGCAGCCTTTGCAATCGCCACCGAGCGCCGCCGCCTTCCTACCCCCCTTCTCTTCAGCCGCCTCCTCCTCACCGCCGCCACGATCTGCCCTCTCTCCCGTCCGCCCACACACCCCATCAAACCTTACCCGAGCCACAGAGCTCCACAAGCCTTTGGCCCATCCCACTCACATTGCACGGGCCCAACCAAACAACAGGTCCATCTGCTCTGGTCTGAACCCCAAACCCACAAGGCCGCCGGCCCTTTTCTCAACTGTGGGCCCGAGCCCAAACTCATTCAGCCACAGGTCCTGTTATAGGCCGATCCAGCATCTTCTTCAGCCCATCTAGAAGTCCAAAAGGCCTTTCTGCTGCAGCAGCAGGTTCACGGCTCCAGCTAACTTCGCCCGGTACTGATTTCATGCTCGAGACTCTACCACGGACGTTTCTGGTCGACTGCATTCACCATAGGTAATAGGTTCTTCCTCCTTTGGGTTTGTTTATCTAATTGTGTTCTAGTTCTCTTGCATGACAGCCATAATTGAAAACTTACTTTCCTGTCATATTTTGCAACCTTAAACATATATTCCCACACCCGTCCTATTCATCCTATAAATCTAGATATTAAATTAGCACACCCTAGCGACAGGATAGTCTCAACATCCATAGATCAGATTACTTTCGGACTTTAAATGACCGTAAAACGTGCTTGCAACCTAATTTCTTATAGTGACTAATTTTCTACTTTAATTCTGAAATAACCAACGTACAAATTAGTAATATTTAATTTTAAGTTACTTTTGTGAAAATTTGCTGATTTCCGAATTCATAGTAGATTGCATTAGTAGGTTGTCCTGCATTGCATTTGGTCAGTTAGGGTTCATTAGTAACATTGCATATTATATCACCAATTAGAGTAGTCCCTGCATGCCAATCCGTAGTGGTAGAGAGTACCTCCTCACGGACTCTCAGACCCCTTTATCCACCATGGACCCTAGAGTTTTACAAGATATTTTGGAACAATTAGCTGCATTACGAGCTGATCAAGATGAGTTCAAACGGGAGATCCGTGCTCTAGTGCAACACCCTAGGACTCCTGAACCGTCAACCCCAATCGCAGCTTATCCCGAGTTTGGTTTGACCACACCACCTGTAGCTTTTCCCCATCCTCCTAGGAACCAACTTCCTCCTGATCACCAGCGCGATCTTGATGAGCGACTACTTCGTACCGTCCGAGTAGATGCTCCCACATTTGCTGGTCAATTAGAGCCGAGCGTGTACCTTGATTGGAGAGCAGCCATGGATAACTATTTTGAGTGGTATGATATGACTGATGATAGGAAAGTTCGGTTTGCTAAAATGAAGCTTATTAGGCAAGCTCACTAGTACTGGCATAACGTTGAACATAGGCGTGAGACCCAAAGGCTTCCACGTATCACCACCTGGGAGGATATGAAAGAAAAACTGAATGAGAAGTATCTGCCATTCTCTTACCGACAACGCCTTATGGATAGGTGGCAGAAACTAACTCAAGGAACTTCAATTGTTGCCGATTACATTGCACGATTGGAGGAGTTTCACATGAGGTGCGGTGTAATCGAAGAGGAGACTGTTACTCTTTCTAGATTTCGGGCAGGACTCCGCGAAGAGATCCAGAAAGAATTGATCCTCCGAGAGATTACCACCCTTGGCCAGGCATACCAGTTGGCTCAAGATGTGGATACGAGTCCCTGTAGTGAGACGTACCGACTCTCGGTTCTTACCTCCAGGGGCCCGACCTAATCAAAGCTATCTCCCGCAACCCAGACCACTCTCCAACCATCCTACCCAGCCCAGCTCTAGCCAAACGCCGACTAAGCCGTTCCCGATGCCTGCTCAAAGTACGTCAACTGATAAAGAAAAAGGCATATTAGGGTCCAACCCGCCCTCAAGAAGCCAAACCCAGTGTTTCAGGTGCCAAAAGTTTGGCCACATCGCGTCCCAATGTAATGCCAAGACTTATTTAATGACTGAACTGGAAGCAGGAACCCAGGAGACTGAATGTGTCGAAGAAGTCTATGAACCAAACATCGAGGATTTTGTAGAAGACTTTGGAGACGAACAGACCGGATTAGAGTTTGCCCAGCCTACATCCCAATATGAGCCCACTGATCGGAATGACCAAAACCCTAGGCTTCAGGTGGTTAGGTGTACACTAGCCCAAACAAAGACTGAACAAGATTGGCGTAGAACCTCCCTATTTTACATGCTTATTAGGATTAATGGTAAAACATGCAAAATCTTATTTGATAGCGGGAGTTGCATCAACGCCATTGCATCTGGAGTTGTTTCTCGCCTTGGCCTGAAATCTACCCCTCATCCTAATCCATATAAAGTAGCCTGGGTAGATAAGACGTCCATTTCGGTATCGGAAAGATGCCTTGTCCCGATTCAATTCCTATCTTATAAAGACGAGATTTGGTGCGACTGCCTTCCGATGGACGTCGGCCAAGTCATTCTAGGAAGACCTTGGTTATACGATAGGGACGTCACACTTCATAGTCGGTCAAATTCGTGTAGCTTTATGTTCCAGGGTCGAAAAATTATACTGAATTCATTGCCTCCTAGAGAGCCCGACCCTGAGAAGAAGGGTGGTACACCACGAAAAGATGAGTCACTTCACATCATTACTTCGAAAGAGGTAATGAAAGATATCGAAAGCCACTCACCTGTGTTCGCCCTGGTGGCTAGAGTTATCAATGTGGAGTCAAATGCCGAGCATCCGGCCGCCGTAGTTCCTCTGTTGGAGGAGTTTTACTCTGTTTTCCCAAATGATCTTCCAGATGCACTCCCTCCAATGCGTGATATCCAGCACATAATTGATCTCATTCCTGGAGCGTCATTGCCAAATCTTCCCCATCATAGACTCAACCCAAACGAGCACACTGAATTGAAACGTCAAGTTGACGAACTCTTCACTCGAGGGTATATTCATGAGAGTCTGAGTCCCTGTGCTGTACCTGCACTCCTCACTCCCAAGAAAGATGGCTCTTGGAGGATGTGCGTCGATAGCCGTGCTATCAATAAAATCACGGTTAAGTATCGTTTTTCCATTCCTAGGCTGGACGACCTTTTAGACTATATGTCTGGTGCTACAGTTTTTTCCAAGATCGACCTCAAGAGTGGGTACCACCAGATTCGGATTCGTCCTGGGGATGAATGGAAAACTGCATTCAAAACCAAAGATGGACTCTACGAATGGTTAGTAATGCCTTTCAGATTAACAAATGCTCCAAGTACGTTTATGAGGGTGATGACACAGATCTTTCGACCTTTCTTGAATAAATTTGTTGTTGTATATTTTGATGACATCCTCATCTATAGTCAAACTCAAGAGCTCCATCTCTCACACTTAAGGCAGGTTTGTGATGTCCTGCGGAAAGAGAGCTTCTTTGCTAACCTTAAGAAGTGTGCCTTCCTGACTGATCACGTCACTTTCTTAGGGTTCATAGTATCTTCCAAGGGTGTCTCCGCTGATCCAGAAAAAGTAAGCGCGATAGTCGATTGGCCCGAGCCCAAGACCGTAGCAGAAGTACGTAGTTTTCATGGTCTGGCTACTTTCTATCGTCGCTTCATTAGAAATTTTAGTTCGATAATGTCTCCCATTACAGATTGCATGAAGAAATGAGACTTTATCTGGACTAATTCGGCATCCCAAGCATTTAAAGATATCAAGCATAGGATGATCGAAGCACCTGTCTTGCGCCTCCCCGACTTCACTAAGGTATTCGAAATCGCATGTGATGCCTCTGGCGTTGGCATAGGTGGCGTGTTAAGCCAAGCAGGTCACCCTGTCGCGTTTTTTAGCAAAAAGTTAAGTGACGGCAGGTTGCGTTATTCCACCTATGATAAGGAATTCTATGCGGTAGTGCAAACTTTGCGACATTGGCGACACTATTTGCTACCGCAAGAATTTGTCCTGTATTCAGACCATGAGGTTTTAAAGTATCTCAATTCTCAAAAGAAACTAAACCTTCGACACGGCCGATGGATTGAATTTCTGCAAGCCTATACTTTTGTGCTGAAACATAAAGCTAAAGTTGAGAACAAGGCTGCTGATGCGCTCAGTCGACGGATCTTCCTCCTATCCGTGATGAGCACTGAAGTAATTGGTTTTGAAAGGATCAGGGAACAATATACCACTTGTCCCGATTTTAGTGATGTATACCTGACCTTACGAGATGGAGTAGAGAGAGAGCAAGATGATTTCTTTTTACAAGATGATTATCTCTTTCGCTCCGACCGATTGTGTATTCCTCGAACCTCATTGAGAGATTTTCTAGTATGGGAAGTACACGCTGAAGGACTGTCTGGGCATTTCGGAAGAGATAAAACCATTGAAATGGTGGAAAGACGTTTCTTCTAGCCGAGTCTCAAGAGAGACGTGGCCAAAATTGTCGCTCAGTGTCGCACATGTCAACTAGCCAAACAACGTAAACAGAACACTGGGCTTTACACTCCACTACCTGTTCCTGATTGTCCGTGGCAAGATGTTAGCATGGATTTTGTGTTAGGGCTTCCACGTACCTCGACCAAACACGATTCCATTTTTGTACCGGTTCTCTAAAATGGCTCATTTTCTCCCATGTTCTAAGACTTCCGATGCTTCTAGGATTGCGAAACTCTATTTTGACGAAGTCGTTAGACTCCATGGCCTCCCAAAATCTATTGTGTCCGATAGGGATGTTAAATTTATGAGCTATTTTTGGAAAACTCTTTGGCACATGATGGGTACCAAATTAAAATTTTCCTCTGCCTATCATCCCCAAACTGATGGCCAGACCGAAGTTGTCAACCGAAGTCTATAAAATCTTTTAAGATGTCTGGTAGGTGAGCATGCTAGGACTTGGGATCTTGTGTTACCAACTGCCGAGTTTGCATATAATAGTTCGGTCAATAGGACCTTAGGCATGAGTCCTTTCGAAGTGGTGAATGGATATAAACCTAGGCAACCTATAGACTTGATTCCCATGTCTCATCAACATAGAGTCTCTGAGTCTGCACAATCATTTGCTTCACACCTGCATTCATTGCATCAGGAGATCAGCAAACATATTCACTCTAATAACTTAAAATATAAATTCTTTGCTGATTTGCACAGACGTTATAAAGAATTGAATGTAGGCGATTCTATCATGGTAAGAATTAGACCTGAACGACTTCCTTCGGGGATGTTCAAAAAGTTGCAATCTCGTAGTGCGGGACCGTTCAAAGTCCTAAAGAAAATCAGTTCGAATGCTTATGTTGTAGATCTTCCTGAAGACTATGGGATTAGTGCGACATTTAATATTGAAGATTTGGTCCCATACAAGAAATCAACATTCATTCCTTCTGACCCTTTTGTTGATACATCCACTGTTGTTGATCACCCTAATCCAGCACCTGCTATTGAGCCTCCACCTCCACAGTTTCATGCACGCAAAGAACACATATAACATATATTAGATGAGCAGGTTATATCTACCAGGAGAGGAAGCTACCAACGTTACCTTGTTCGGTGGAAAGGTCGACCCGAATCAGATGTGTCGTGGATTTCGCGAGTCGAGTTACAGCGCCTTGACCCTGATCTTCTGGAGCAGTACGACAGCCAGCCAGCTCTACACTCGACGGGGTCGAGTTTTTCCCATCCGAGAGGAGTTGATGGGGACATCAGCTATGTCCCCATTTTATTTGCATATTTGTTTATTTTTATTTTTGGATTTATTTGCATTTTAGGGCTTATTTGTGGGTTATTTGTGTTATTTGTGGGTTTATTAGGATTTATTTTTGTGTAAGGGGATTTATGCAAATTTTGTATTTTGGTCCTATATATAGGGACCTATTTTCATGATTAGGGCTTAATGAAGGTTTAAGAAATTTTCCCCCCACGTATTCTCCTCCTCTTCCTCCTTCTCTTCTCCCTCTTCTTCTGTTTCTGAGTTAAAATTCCACTGAGGTATTCCTTCCGGACTTGGTTCTACACCAGGTACACCTCTATATCACTCTAACCATTTTTCTCAATTTTTATCTTGGTATGCTTCGATATGGACTGGTACGCACCTCGGTACGCCTCGGTATGGGGCGGTATGCCTCGATACGGGCGGTACGGGGCTTGTATCGTCTTGAAGGTATGTTTCGTATCGGTTTCTTTTCGGTATGGTATGGTACGCTCCGTATCGGATGGTATGGGGCGGTACGACAGACCTTGCATCCAAGTATGGTAAGCAATACTGGTTAGCAAATCTTGGTTGCAAGATTCGCCATCTCGGTACCGGAGCCCGTACCATTACCATCCTATTTCAGTATAGGTGCACGGTACGGTAGAAGACAACAAGGTGTATCGAGTGTTGGTATGGTACAAGACTATGTACGGATTTAGTATCGGTCTGGTATGGTACCGATTAGTACGACAAACTTTGCTTGGTTGGTTCACTTACAAAATTGTCTCAAGTCGTGATGTGTACTAGGTTTTGACTAGTAAGATGTGCCCAAAGTTGCGTGGGGCTTGTACAAGTAATGGTTGTCCAAAATAGTTGTATGGGACCTATAAAAGTGAAGGTTGTCCAAAATGCCTAGGCGGTGGAGGCATCTCGAGTCAAAAAAATCTAGAAAATTCATAATACATGATTGCATAATTAAATTATCGCAAGTACATATGTTTGGTTCATAGAGAACACATGAAAAAACATCATATTCTTCCTAGGTAGTGGGCAACTCTCTTCAACTTCTCTCCCTATACACTCCTTTTTTCTTGTTCTGCCCTAACCATCTTTCTCGTGCCACTCATAGTGGAGATGAAGAGGGATATGGGGGCTTAGAGCTATGATGAGGCACATGGATGAAGGGTTGTCATTAGACGGAAAGTGGAATATCTAACATGGATGGCTATAATCTAAAAATGAAACCATATTTAAAGTACTTTTTAATTATGATGTTTAAAACACTTTGATGCACACAATTCAAACCTTATTAGTACCCATGAAAAAAAACATGGTCAGAATTTGAACTTTTGAAGTGATAAATAATATCATAAATAGGTGCCACCTTCATAGGAAATTGGCCAAAAAGCAACTCAACACTTGCTCAAGCTCTCATCTAGGTTTTCAGGCAGCTGCACCGCTTGGTACCTTGGGAAATTGCCAGGCGCCTAGGAATTTGGGTTGCTGGGGCACCTAAACGGGACCATTTAGGCGGTTGCCTGTGACAACACTGGAATGGGAAATATCTCAATTTTTTTATCCGTTTTTTGTGTGCATATCCTTCTAAGTATTGAAATTTGCATGAATACCCTTCGAAAATTGATATTTGCATGTATACCCTTATAAAATACTTGTTTTGCGTGTATACCCTCCATTTTTTTCTTACATGTATGCCCATCCCATCTAATGCTGTTAAAAAATTTGCAGTTTAAAATTAAAAATGACTGAAATACCCCTAATAGGTAGATGTGCAAAAAAATATTTGATAAGGGTATATATGCAAATAATACTTTGTGAGAGTATTCATACAATTCATATATTTATGAGGGCTTATATAAAAAAATCTAATTTTATTTTTTCTATTTTAACCTGTTTTAGTTTTCAGTGAGATCTGTTAACCTGTTTCCACTTTAGAAATAAAAATATATTTTTATAATTTTAATTAATTTTTAATTTACATAAATATAATTTTGGCTAATTATGTTAACTGAATCGTTATATCAAAAGTATTCATACAAAAATAGTGTTTTATGAGGGCAGGCAAGTAAATATCAATTTGGAGGGCATTCGTGCAAAATTTAATATTTAGAAGGGTATTTATGCAAAAATCTAAGAATTTTTTTGTGTGTATACCCTCCTAAATATATGAAATTGCATGAATATCCTCTAAAATTACTATTTTTATGTCTACCCTTATAAACGTTTCTTTTTGCATGTTTATCCATTGATGGTATTTTCATTATTTTAATTTTAAACCGCCAACTTCTTAACGGCATTAAATGGCAAGCGTATACATATGAAACAAGTATTTGATGAGGGTATACATGCAAATATCAATTTTGGAAGGGTATTCATGCAAATTCCAATATTTAGGAGGGTATGTATGCAAAAAATTCTTTTTTTATTACAATAGAAAACTCTTGCATTTTGATCGAATTTGTTTTAGGGCTTCTAAGCTGGGCCTCGAGCAAAAGATTCCAAGAAAATGTGGAAGGGTGCCTTAGTCAATAATCTATCTTACAAACTAGTGGTTGCTTCATTTCTTTTAAGGAAACCTGTGATAGCTGTGTGATTACAGGCTCATGTTAGAAAATATGCATTTTGTTTTCTCATGATAACAGCAGCTTTTAGTGGCTCTTTCAATAAACTGTTTTTAGGGGAAAACTAGTTCATATGAGCAACCAATACATATGTTTTTCTTTGCAATAATACAATATTATGTCATATTGTATATACTTGTGCAGTTGTGCTAATTAAGTGCTTTTATTGTGCATATTTTTTTTAAAGAATATTTATATACAATTTGCTAAATAAATGTTTTCCATAACAAACATTATGTGTATAAATCCATATAGTAAATGAATTAGAACAATAGCTTTCATTGATACAGATCATAGGTTCCAATGTTACAGATAAATTATTTCATAAGGCATACAATCATTGCAATTTTACTTCTATAAATAACGATTTTTCACTGTTTTCTAGGCAATCACATGAGGATGTCATCAACTTATGCAAAAAGTGTGCTTTCTCTTCAGAAAGCCGCTTGGGGACTATCAGAGAGCCTTGCTGATATTCCGCCTTGTCTTTCTGTGAGTATATTATCTTAGATTACATATCCAAACATATAGTCTTGCTCTCTTAGAAGTTTATTATCTTTAATCAGTATGAAGTTTATATAATATTTGATTTAGATTTGTTATGTTAGTTATTGTTAATAGTTTTCAAAGGATACTCTGGTATCCTAATCAACTTGACAACTTGAATACATTCCAAACATAATGTACATAGGTTGTAGAATACTTGTTTGTTCAACTTTTTTTTTTTTTGATTTAACTGTTTTCCATCTATGGTTTATCTTATTTCTAGCAGACTATACCTGACTAATTGAAAGAAATTGGATCCTCTTTTATCATTGACTTTTAGTAACTTATCACCAGCAGTAAGCACGTGCAATGAATGGGGGCAACACATGGATGTGATCTCAAGATTAAAATATTCTAAATTTTATGTTACATGATATTGTGCTCCTACTTTGGTTTCTATTTTTTTTTAATACTTTCTTATAGAGGTGGCAATGGGTCAGATTAACTTCCATCATTTAGTCAAACTGGCCTTGAACCAAACTGAATTTGACATGCTAGCAGGTTGGGCAAGGCCTACCCAAACAAGTTGGTGGGTCAATTGGGTTGGCCCAGACTTTACATATACCCAAGTCAATAGTCGATGAAGTCATTCTCTCAAGATGCAAGTTAAATGTTGCATTACTATAAGATGCATTTTTCCTAAGCAATACCAGATGTCTGGATCATCTAGATAAGTAAAAGGTATCAAGGAGTAAGAAGGTGGGCTGGTTGGATAGCAGTTCCACACAAGAATCAAATCCATCTACAAAATGATTAAACACCTCTTGCTCAAGATTGGATTCTTTCCATCAACTTTCTCATTGATTATGGGTTATATTGATATATTTAGATTTTGAACAGAATTTGACTGCCATACAAGGCCTACTAAACCAATCTGAGGCTCGTCTAGTCGACGACCAGTTCGGTATGATACAAGTCTATACCATGCCGTGCCCGGGCATACTGAAATAGGGAGAGGGCGGGGGAGAGGGAGGAAGAGAGGAAGAGGGAGAGAGAGGGGGAGAGAGAGTAAGGGAGGAAGAGGGAGGGAGGGGGAGAGAGAGAAAACCCTAACCCTACGAAATTGGTGGTCAGAGAAAAGAACAAGGGGAGAAAGAGGGATAGGGAGAGGGTGGAGTGGGAGAGAGAGTTCAATCGAGAGTCATGCATATTTCGTCTTGTCGGACTTGGAGTAGGAGTCATTGTCGTATGATCACGCTGGTAGATCTCCCCATCATGGCATTGCCATCACCGTCACATGATCTCCCATTATGGCGGAAGAGGGGGAAAGAGATCAACTGAGAGAAGGAGAGGGAGAGATATCGAGCGACGATTAGGACCACAAGCAAGGGTAGGGGTGGGGGGAGTGGCTCGAGGGTTAATAAGGGTCGAACCACCCAGACCGCCCAAACCATTCCGGTTCGGCTAACCTTGCTGCCATGTTTATAGCTTATCAAAGTTCTTTCAGATTGTAATTAATATGCTGATAATGTAGCTATTAATGTTATGATGCATATATGTGTTTTTTTTGGTGAGATTATATGTGCTTCTTCAAACTTCAACAACCAGAACTATATTTGCCGCACGTGGATACCTGTCTTGCTACAACAATTCATTTGTTTTTGTTCATGATATAATAGAAATATCTAAATATGTATCTTTCAGCATTTATCTCAACTACCATGTTTTAGCATATTCAGGTAATCCTGTATCTAGAATTTTTTAACTTTAATCTGGAAATCCTATGCTTGAGGCATTTTGTCTTTTCCAAGGGCAATGCATTAGTACATTTTGTTTTGCAGTTTTTGGTTAATATATTACCAAAAGAATCTCTTCTGTGGAAATTGAAGATGCTAAGATCAGCATCGTTTTATGTCAATTCTCGTCTCCATGCTGTCAAAGCTCAGGCGCTGATACTTGCCAGGTACTTGATATATTATTTTCTAATATAATTACCATAGGTGTAGGAAAATAATGTTGACAATGAATTGAAGAGTTTTATGGAGTTTGCATTATTTTATAACAAATTTCAGAAAAAAATTGCCAGCCTTGCCCTTTGTTTAATTACACACTTGTAGTGCTGGAAATTGGCTGAATTTGGGTCGAGCAAATATGAGATGTCAAATAGGCTCAACCAAAAAGTCCAACCTAAATTGATGTAAAATTAGGCCCTTGTGAGGTGCATTTCCAGGCCTATGCATTTGATTGGTGTTTCCATTTATTGTGAACATTGTTTGGCCCTTTATTACAATAACTTTGATATACTTGTGAGTTGTGACAATCAAATAATGCTTCTTCAATTGCAATTGACATAACCAAACATTTCAGAAAAATATAATTAAGTGCACTTGACAGAAAGATGATCCCCCATTTTTTGTTTGCAAAGTAGATGATCCTCCGGTTTCCTAAGTTTGGTAAAATATGATGTATAAAGAACTAGTTCTTAGTTCATATGAAAAGCATCTTCTTTGCTGCTTTTTTAATATAAAAGCAGAAATTTTGGCTTTTTTTGTTTCTGATCAAACAATCATCTGCTTATATCTCATTATCTCATGTTCATTTTAATACAACTTGAACAAGGATATGAAAGACCAAGAATTTAAGTAGTGTACTCTACCAATCCATACCGGCTGTGCTATATCAGGCTGGAACCAGTACCTGGTTTGCCCTCCTTCTTGTGTTTACCAGGGGATGTGCGATACCTATTAAGGCGTGCTATACACTGTTGACCCCTTCCCTAACAATTTATGCTTTTGGGTTCTAGTGGTTAGTTTTTTTTCCTTTTTTTCTGGTAACATGGTATCAGAGCTGAAGGTTATAGGTTCAAATCCCCATTCGGGCCATTTTCTTTTTCTTATTCACTTGTTTGTTATCTGGAGTCTTTTCTTCTTTGACTTGTTCCCAATTGTTATCTTGGGTCATTCTTGATTTATCTATGACTTCCCATTCATGGTCTGGCCCACACATGAGGGAGGCCAGGGTCGTTAAGCCCCAACTTTCATGACTAACACCTTATTAGCTTAAGCTTATGGTTTCTAGTGGTTAGTTAACAGTGGTATCAGGGCTGAAGGATATGGGTTCAAATCCCCATTCAGGTCATTTTCTTTTTTCTTTTTTAAATTCACTTGCTTGTTGTCTTGAGTCTTTTCTTCTTTATCACATTCCTGATTGTTATCTTGAGTCATTCTTGACTCATTTATACCTTCATGTGCATTGTCCAGGCTGCACATGAGAGGGACAACTGGTGTTGAGGCCTAAGTTACGTTGTTGACCCTTTCCCTAAGAGTTTTAAGCTTTTGACATCTAGTGGTTAGTAACAGTACTTACACTCGTTATAGCTTGTATCGACTAGGTTCCTGTATAGCTACTGAAACCAATACTTCAAACCAAGGTATGCTGAACCGACCGGAACCGATCGGTTCAGCCTGTACCGAACCGGTGCCGACGTGCACCGGTACGGTACAGCGTATAAAAACGGTTCCGATCCAGTTTGGGTCGGAACCGGTTGGTTCCATATTTGTACCGGTGCAAACCGGGCCGATTCGCATCGGCCCAATTATTTTTTCCCCACGCACTCGCGCGTGGGGCAGCACGCCCCGCGCGCTGGGAAGAGCGCCCACACGGGTTCCAGCCCGCGTGGGCGACTCAATACCTAATGCCACTCTGTAGCATTTAACGCAGATGCGTAGATTTTTTTTGGAGAAACGCGCGCGGACGCGCGACCGGTGAATCGGGCGCCCGCGCGCGATTTCCTACGTCGGAACCGCGCCCACGGCAGCATGCCCACACGGGCTGGCAGCCCGCGTAGGCCATTTAATGCCACTCTGTGGCACTTAACGCGTTCGTGCGCGTCCGCGGATGAGCGCGGACGCGTTGTTTTTTGTTTTGTTTTGTTTTGTTTTTTTTACGTCCGCGCGCGCGGGGCCATGGACGCGGACGCGCACGCGGGGCCGGTTCGGTACCGGTGCTCACCGGTATGTCGGTACGGTCGGTCCGACGAACCTTGCTTCAAACCTTGTGAAGGATACTATATGCACAGTCATGTATCTGTGAAAATCTTAGACCTAAGTTTCTCCCTTTTTCTTGTATCAGATACATCTCTTTTTGGAAGAAGGAAGATATGCCATGCTGAAATAATCTTATATTTACTTGTATCTGAGAGCATGAGGAAAGAGTTGGATGCAAATTATGTTGTGTTTTCTTCTAATAAAATCAAATTTTGGATTGTCCATTTTAGAATTGGTTAAATCCATAACAATCAGTTTCATTTGTAGAACCTGAACCCACCCAATCCTATATTATCTTGGTTTACTTTGCAGATCCAACCTCATTAGCTACTATGTTGCTTATCTTGAAGGTTCATCTGATCTATTTTACCGCCCTTCAGTCAAGGCTCGGAAAATTATTGTCACGCCCCGAGCCCGAGGCGTGGCAGACGCCGCACGCCCGTACGGCGGGCCGCGCAGGCGTGCAAGGCATCGGATTACATCAAAGCAAATACAGATGTTTAAAACTGACATAAATATTTAAGTTATTCAAAAGCAGTCTTACAAAATTTCAAATAACATATGCTGACGTAAGTCAAATACTCTAATCAATCTAACTAAAGGATCAATAACTGAAGAAATCGTCGGAAAATCTAGCGCACTCCTCAATCCCGTGAGATCAAGCCTCTGGATCTGAAAAATGGAGAAAACAGAATAATGAGCTACACTAGCCCAGTAAGCAACAAAATACCCCAAAGTGGGGTTAGAGCATATCAGATCAAAATGCAGGATAATGTCTGGAATAAATAACATCATTTTACTGTTTTCAAAACTTATTATCATTTTTCCAAAAATATGATATCAGAATCTCAACATGATAGGCTACGACCACGTAATCCAGTGGCATGGGTTGAACAAAGTGCCAAATCCACTATTTTTATCCACCGATGGCAGCCGGTGTTGCACAAAAGTGCCAAATCCACTATATTTACCCACCGATGGCAGCCGGTGTCCAGAAACCACTATTCTAATCACCAGTGGCGCGGTGTCGGAACCGGTTCCTCATAGATTACAAGTCGACTGGTCCAACGTATAATCCCCATTGGCGGGGCCAGAACAGAACAGAATAGATCATAGCCATGCTGAGAATACATATATATAAAAACAGATTTCATAAATTTTTCAGTCATAGTTTACGGATTTCAAAGCATAATTTTCAAATGAAATTTAACATGCCAGACCCATTTTACTAAATACAAAACATATTTCAGAATTTAATCTATTTATCAAATAATTTGGAAATCACACTCGAAGTATTAAGTTACTTACCTCTTCTCGCTTAATCCCTACTTCAGATAGGCGGAACAGGTTCACCTGTTTAAATTTAATTAATTTCTTGTTAATTTCAGAATTAAGCAAAATCCAAAAATAATACTATTGGACACGGCCCAACAGGGTCCAGAGTTGGCCCATAATGGGCATGGCCCGATAGGGCCCATATCGGACACGGCCCAATGGGCCCGCATAGACCCGGCCCAATAGGGCCCCCAAAGTTGGCCTTTAAAAGGATCATTTATGCAATATAATTTTTTTATAAGGATCAAACATAAATTGCGGAAGACTTTTTTTTGTGGAATAATACACTGTCAAAGGCTTAACTGCAAAATTCCATTTATTGGCCAAACGGGTTCAGGTTTCGGGTTTCGGGTTTCGGATTTCGAGTTTCGGGTCTGAACTGGATTTCGGGTTTCGGGTTCGGATCTGAACTGGATTTCGAATTTCGGGTTCGGGCATGAACCGGATTTCGAATTTTTGGTTCGGGCATGAACTGGGCCCAAGTTGGGCCCACAAAGGTATGGCCCAACTGGGCCCAACCGGACTGAACTGGGCCCAAGTTGGGCCTGAAATCGATAGGGCCCAACGGGCCCAGTTTGGCCCGTGATGGGCCTCCTTCCCCAAATCCCCCACGGACAGGGAAGAAGGAATAATCGGAAGAGAAGGGGGCGGCAGGGTGGCCGGCTTGGGTGGCCAGGGGCGGTCGCCCGGTCGACGGCCAGCCGGCCGCAGTAGCGGTCGGCGGCCGTTGCGGTGGCCGAAGTCGAGGAGCAACCGAGATGATCTCGGTTTGAGGGGCCGAACAAAGGAGGAAAAAAAATCATGTTATTTGGCATGAGAACAAAGATAAGGGGGAGGGAGGCTCACCGGCGATCAACGGAGATGGCAGATCTTGGCCGGGGGAGGCTCGATCCAGTGGTCAAGCAGCGGCGGCGGCGGCGCTTCCGGAGAGGAAGAAGATCCAGAAACAGGGGAAAGCTTGTGAAGGGGCTTTGGATGGCGCTCGGCCGGGAGAGCACGCCGGTCACCAGACAGGAAGAGGAGGGAAGGAAGGAGAGGAGAGGAAGAGTCGGAGGAGGGCTCGGAGGTTTGGGAGGAGGAGGAAAAGAAAGGGCTTTATAGCCCTTTGGTAACTGCTCTCCGCCGCGTGAATCGCGGCGGTCGAGCGTGATCCGCGGCCGTGATTGGCCGCGGTTTCACCGGAAAAGGGGGGGTGCCGCGGGATGCTTGCGGCGCCTTGCCCCAATTGCTCCCGGAGGAGCCGGAGAGGATCGCCATCGCGATCCTCTGTCCGGTTCCTCCCATATTAGGATCGGGGCTGAAGTCGGCTGGGGCTGCCGACTTCAGCCCCGTATCCCACAATTATAAACTCTGAAAATTCTACTAATAACAATTTATCTTTTGTTCACTATTCGCTAGTAGGAGGAATTATTTTGAAGTTTCTACCAAATAGTTTTCCTTTTTTTCACGAAGTCTCTTTTCTTTTCCGAAATTGCTTTTGCCAGATTTTGGAAGTCCTCTCTCCATTTAACTTGAGGGTCTTTTTTGAGATGAAGACATTTATGTTTCATGAACTTCTTGTAAGAAGTTCTCAAACTTAGACAGACCACACTGTGACCAACAAAAAGCTGACCCTTAAGAATGAGATGTTGCTCACAGGTCAAGGTCTGGGGAAGGATAAAGTATTACTGTTAAGCCATTTGTGCATGTTCTACCATAAACAACTAAATTTGGTTACTTTAACATTTTAAGTCTTAAAGTTCTCCAAAATTTGGGCATCTGGAGCTTTGACAGTGTTTTGAGTCTTTTGACTATTAATTTTTGGTCTCGCTTTTTGGTAAGCCATCTTTCTTCAGTTTGCAGCTGCATGGTGAGCACAGAGAAAACTAGCCTTTCATCTATATTTAGTTCCAATGCAGTTTCTTTTGTGATATATCACCAGTATATTCATATTCTTGTCATAACATGCATTATTGTGCTGCAAGCTACTCATTTTTTCCAGGACTGCACATGAGTAGCCAGTCTAGTAAGATATGTTTGTGTATGCTTCTTGCAAACTGTACATATAATCTATGCATATTTGGTAAGAGTGTTCAAATTTGATGACATATTTCCAGAATGATGGGGTTGACATTGCTGTCCTTTTAGTGGAAGGGATCAATTGTTTCCCAGCCGTGAAGAAGCTGAAAGACTTTGTAGTGCACTGCCAAATTGCAGAATCCGTCATTTTAAGGATGGTGGTCACAACATTTTCCTGGTACGGGTGCTGATTCTTTTTCTCCTCCAATCTTCTTTTGATAAGCTTTGTCAACACTTCTTGAAAATGAAAAGCTCCTCTGGTTCTTGTGGAACATGAAGAAATTGTGTTGCCATTTTCTCCTTTTTACATAGTTTTTCTTGAACCCATATCTTGATCTAAATTTAATAAATTGAAAGAAAACTATAAACTGTACTTCAATCAATATCCTGTAATCATCGGTCGAACATTGCTTTAATAGATGTAAGTGTCTAATTTATTTTATTTTAATTTCTCATGCCAAAAAGAGAAATTAGAATAAGGCTTCTTGGCCACGGTTATATTATGTTCGATACCCAGTGAAGCTTATAGCAAAGGAGTTCATTATCAGATTTTTTATGGTTATTATGCTAGATAACTAGTGATGCTTATAGCAAAGGAATTCACTATCAGAAACTTTCTATCTATATTTATCATGAAAATCAGAAGGTTTTTTTGTATTGAACCTATGATTCTAAATCTAGGCTTTTAGGGGGTTGGAAACCATTTTGCTCAGATATTTAGCATGTTTTGTTTTAATTTTCTTGCATATATGATGTGAAAATATCTGATTGACATGTCGTTCAGTAGATATACTGTATCACCAGATGTTCTATATGTATGCTTGAACTGCTGGGTGGAACATAAAGTTGTCAATGTCTGCCACTGAAATTATGGTACCATTGCATTTTATATATGAATTGTGATTGATTTTTCAGCTCGTGGCTAATGTATATGATTAATGGCAACTATCTCATATTGATGCAGGAAGGTGGCATCGATTTGTTGACCACAATAAGGGGTGCTGGTTATTTCCGCCGTTCAAGCCAGTTAGACTATGTGTCAGATTATTTATTGCTTACTCCTGATGAGTTCCAAAAGGCAACAGAACAGTACAGGTACAAAAAGTTTTCATACATTGTTATGGTATTACTGTTCTTTTCGCTGTGGAATTCCAAGATTCTTGGTCAAATTCTTCCCTATATTCCATCAAAAGTCTCTGATGGCTTAGCATTTATGCGGTTCAGATGGATTGACCTTGCTATGAGCCCGGTCATGCTGTCAACTTTAGAGGATGGCAGAGTAGTAAAGGGCCTTGCAGGGATTCCTTTGGAGGGACCTGCTGTGCTTATTGGGTACCATATGCTGATGGGTTTAGAATTGGGTCCTCTGTTCACAAGGCTCTTTCTTGAAAGGAAAATCCATCTTCGAGGCATTGCTCATCCATTTATGTTTGATAGGGCTTCAGAATTGCTTATGCCAGATTCATCATCATTTGATAGTCATAGACTTTTGGGTGCTGTTCCTGCCTCGGCGGCCAATTTCTATAAGCTTCTGTCAAGGAAGTCATTTGTTTTACTGTACCCTGGGGGTGCACGTGAAGCTCTTCATAAAAAGGTAACTTGTTATCATCATCATAGTCATTTCTTTAGTAAGATAACAATTAGTAATTTGTTCTCAAACTAGCTGCTTTCCAATAATAAGACTTATGAGAACTGGATTTCAAGATCTTTAATATATTTTTCCTAAGCATAACAGATTTTGAGATAGTTGAGAAGTTCTCAAACAGAAAAGTTGGCAAAAGAAAATCAGAGATCCAATATGTATTAAAGCATGGCAGGATTAGGAAGAAGATCCCTAGGTTTATAGATTTAGGATGAAAACATTGAAAATTATGTGTTGGTGGATAAACAAAAATGTACTTGAATTTAGGCTAAAGTTAACTAAATAGGTGGTTCTTATGAGCATTTTATGAACAGTGTCCAGGGCTATAGTAGGGGAATCCATAATCTGATTGAGATTAATGAGCATCTTGAGGGACCTTACCAAATTTTAGCGTGGTTATAATTGTACTTAGACCTGAACTTGGTTAATAGTTGAACAGGATGGCTAGGGCCTTGAGGATGGCAAGGACCTCGAGTTCATGGCTCTAGGGTCTGGGAGGTTCTTTGAGGTCAAGAAAATTGGATAAGACAATGGGCATCAGGAAAAAAGAAAGAATAAAGAATAGCTAGTAAGACAAAAGATTCCCTTCTACTGAGATGAAGACCTTATATAAAAAAGTATTCAGCCCCTTCTCTTTGGAAATAAGGGCTACTATTATAAGTCTAGAAGGATCACAAGACTGTTGTGGACCACTTTGTCCATCTCGGATAGGTTTGGACAAGGGTCGGGAGATAAATGGGTCTAGATCCCTAGTTCTTGGTTCTCCATATTTTCTATTATTTTCTTTGAGAAATTTGAGTTGAGTAGATTGAAGAAACTGCTTTTTTCTCTCTCTGATCAAATCAGTGAAAGAGTTTGATTTGCCTTTCTTAAAAAAATTTCTATGACCTAACAAAAAAGGGACTCAAACAGGCTTATTATACGTAAAACAGGATTTAAAAATGAACCCTTAAAATATCCATACAAATTAATCCGAAAATTACAAGAAAAATAAAATACGAAAAGCTCTACTAACTCAATGACCTTTAAAATAGAAGTTCTTCGTTCACTCCTAGCTTACCAAGATCATAAGAAACTCTAGTCGACCCCAAAAACGGCAAGCTAGATGATGCATGCTATGATGGTACAAAACCTCTCTTCTCACTTTAAATCTTAGCATGGTTATATCGATTATCTTTAAATTTTATTAATTGTTCAAAATTTCTTTCCAAATTTTTGTCACCTCACTGCCCTTTCAAATTAAATCATTCTCAATTGTGAAACTTGTAACTACATACAATAGTGATATCACGGAATGAAATATTCATGCATTATGGTCTAAAATTTTTATATTGCTTGTTGGACTCCAAATGTTTGCTCAGTTCAGTTTACTTTCTTTTTGGTCTAGATATTCATAGTCCAACTCATTTCATTAGCCACTGTCATTCAAATATGCAAGCATGATTAAATGTACATGTTGGAACAATACGTTTATTAGCCATCTTATGAATTATGTGTCCATAGTTGCACGAGTGGGTAATTGATTTCCAAACGAATTTTAATTCCAAAAGTTTCATTAAGAGATAAAACATCATCCAGCTGATAGGTCTAACTTTTTGATTCTTTTAAGTAAAATTTTGCTAGCGAATTAGGGCTTAACCTAGTGGTACACCCCTCTGCTTAGCATCCAGAGGTTCTTGGTTCAGTAGTGGTGAGTCCTCAAACATCTGAACCTAGGTAATTATAGTGTGGGTGGGTTCCCTCTCTTTCTCTCTCTAAAAAAAATCACAAATTTTGAGGAAGAAAGTTAGTGAACTATAAGAAAAGTATTTGTCAGCAGGTACTATGGATTGCTCATATACATGGGACTGGTCAAATTATTGATGTTGTTTATGTTCAATTTCTTAGCTTTCATTTTTTTGTTTGCTTAGTTTATTTGTGGACCTTCCTGCTTTCTAGGGTGAGCACTACAAATTGTTTTGGCCTGAAGAACCAGAGTTTGTCAGGATGGCATCAAGGTTTGAGGCCACAATAATACCATTTGGTGTTGTTGGAGAAGATGATATATCTGAAGTGAGTACTACTTTAAATACTTGTATTTTGTTATTATTGCACCTAGTATAGAATTTATGTGATCTAGTTTTGCATATGCTAGATAATAGGATTTTCTTGTCCATAACCCTTGCCTCTGCCTCACATTATTGTCAAAAGGTAATGGCAAATGGGACTCAAGGCATGTCACTGGGAATTTCTTCATGGTGCAGATAATTCGATCAAAACCTAGTTATAGAGCTTCTATTCAGGGTAGACTTCTATGCCTTAAATGAATATAAATGGATGGTATGAAAAAGTCTGTTCACCTTATGAACGAAGAGTACCCTTGCATCTCAGCTAACTTGGACCAAATTGGTCTACCTTAACAAATATGGCATAATAATTTTCCTGAAATTTTACTTTAAAAGGATTGCAGAGAAAAAGATTTAACCAATGCAATAGAGATAGAAACTTGCAAATACAAATTAGTAATGATAGAGAATATTGGACTTATGTAATATCAAACCATCAGAGTAAATCCCTCCCCACAATTCTCTTATACCTAACCACTTCCTTTTGTCTTCCCAAATATCAGTCCATTATGTCACCTCTACTGTTAGCATCCCTTTGGTAGAATTATTGGTCAAAGTTCAATGTAGCTATTCTACCTATTCTTTTATCTCAAAAAAGGTACCTGATAACTGTAATAACATTGAAGTGATCATAAGTTGATTCTTGCCTCTTTGTGTCTCAACTCTTACCCATTTAACCTGTGGTCAATCCTAAAAGGACCCGTGCTGCAATGTCCCCTAATCCACATGGGCCATAGGTCGGGTTTGTTCTAATATTATTTGTAATAATTCAGAACGTCATCCAAAAAGGCTTGTCAAAAGTGTTATTAAGGTTCTTTGACTCTATATAAGTACTTAAGATCTACCTAGTGCATAACCGATGTGTATAGGTGGCAATCGGGTCAGGTCAAACAAGATATAGGTTAGGTTAGATCAAGGTCCGCCGTACCGGTACCGGTCGGCGTATCGGTGGCCGGCCGGACCGATACGGTACCGGTCCGGTCCGGTACGTACCAGCCGGTACCGTACCGGCCGGTACCGCGAGCCAGAAATTTGGATTTTTTTTTAAATGTTGTCTCTGTTGGATCTTAAATTAAGTGAAGATTGATATTTTTTTATTGCTTTTTTCATGATTTTTGATGTTTTTATGTTTAAATTTAGGGTTGAAATTTGAAACATAGATGATGCATGTTATGTTTTTCTCCTGTTCCAAACGATAAAATCATACACATAAAATATCTTCAAATTAAGGTACAATCATTTACATACATTTAAAGCACTCTTGGATATCTAAAATCGAGATGAGTGCCGATGGCTCTCGTAGATATCCGGATCATAAGTATAATCAGGAGGATTCAAATCAACCTAATCAGAAGGAACGCGCGTCAGGTTATAAGAACTGTCGGATCTCTCACTCATGCTCTGGCTCTGAGAAGTGTCCTCTGATTGTGTAGGGGCCCATCCAAATATGGCGGAAGCAAAATCTAATGCACCATATCTATATTCGTCAGGCTGAGGCTGTGGATAATAGAATCCGTATCCGTATGCTGTCGGATTTGCAGTCGTATCCTGTCTTCCTGAACGACCTCAAGGAGCCCGTTTTCTATATCCAATGATATCCTCACGAAATCTATCAGGTGGTCGACCGTGGTCCGTATCCTGTGTAGCATCCGTAAATTGGGACTCACCGGTGAAATAATGACCACCCTCCGGCTGTGTCTTATGAGTACCATACTGTCCTCCGCTCCCTCCATGGCTAGAAGATCCATCACCACCAGAACCTTCATCGCTGCTAGTCCAAGTCTCTTCCTCGACACTCTCCATTGGGATCCTTTGTTTTCCTTTCCTGGCCCTCTCTGTCTGGCTATGTCGTCCTTGTCTGCCGAGCATCTCTCGATCAGCTCTCTCGGAGGGTGTCTCGTACCAATCATGTGGTGAGTGGCTCTCCTGTGCCTGCGGCTGATCAGCTCTGGGATTGCGTGGAATATTATTCTCAGCCCATTGCTCTGGATCGACCTTAGCTTCGGTGGCTATGAAGCTAGCTGGTCATGGAGGTGATCCTGGCTCATCAAGCTCGGACTCCTACTGCTGGCCTACAAGCCAGCCGAATAGTAGATCATCGTCATCAGCAGTGAAGGTTCCGTAAATCGGATCTGTATACTTGAGCTCCACTTCCTCCTGGATGCACTTTAGCCTCAACCGCAAATTGTAATGCACATAAAATAGGTCGTTGAAGCGCTTTTGCGTCAAACGGTTTCTTTGTTTGCTGTGGATAAGGGCGAAGGTGGACCAATTGCGCTCACAGCCACTAGAGGAGACTGTTTGGGAGAGGATCCGGATAGCTATCCGCTTTACATTTCTCGTGGACCCGCCAAAATGCACCCACCATTCAGCTGCAAAAATATTTATGAAAATTACATATATGATAGTTCCATAATAGTAACTAAGTAACACCAGGTGAATGTTTTCCTGATGTGTCACGTACCTGGATTCATATTGTGTTTGCTGACGACAGCCGCTCGTTGGCCAAAACTGTAGCTGCCCTCTCTAAATAATTTGCTCTGTAAAAAATAAGCATAAGAAAATCATGTTAATAATTGAAGATGCCGATATACTTACACATGCTGATAATTACTAAATCATAATTACCTCTTCAAGACATAGGGTCGCTTTTTCTGGATCATGCTCCATCTTGTAAATCACATTACGCAAAGCATCCAGAAGTGTTTCATCCATACCAATTCCATCTATGCTGTACTGAAACCGGGGGTTTAGGTAGTATGCTGCACATATACGAAACTATCTTAGCATAATTATATAATTACATCAATCACTATAATTGTCACTATAATTATATCTTAGCTTACCTGCTAGATGCAATTCCTTACCCATTTGCGCTCCCCACCGTTGCTCAATGATGTTGATGTACGACGGGCCATGTGCTGGATCTGCCTCCAAAATTTGATCATTTGCCTTGACCATCATGTGATACAAAAATTCCATCTGGGGATGATCTCGCTATCTACGGCCTGCAGCACTTCATATAATGGTTTGATAGCCTTGACTATTGTAGTAGCCCGCTGCCAGAATGGCTATCTCGTCACCAAGTCTTCTATCTTGCTCCCTTCAGTGCCGGCATAAGAATATCTACTATCATACCACTCGGGACTGGCAAACGTCTGACGTAGGGCTCCTCTCTTCTCGAGTATGCTATCAAGTGCGATGAAGTTGGTAGCAAACCGTGTGACTCCTAGTCTCAGAATCTCTTTCCCTGCATACTTTCTCATCAGTGAAATGACCCAGTTATGGTTATAAATATACCTGGTAATGCGTTGGGCTGTCTCCACCGTTTGTTGCACCCTACGGATCTTTCCAATGTCCATCAACATGAGATCGATACAATGTGCAGCACATGGGGTCTAGAAAATATGTGGTCGCCGCTCCATCAAGACCTGCCTGGCAGCCTTATATTGCGGCCCATTATCAGTGACGACCTGCATGACATTCTCCTCTCCTACCAGATCAATCACATCCTCCATAAGTTTCAGCATGTACGTGGTGTTGTGCACATAAGACGAAGCATCAACCGATTTGTGAAAGGTCTTCGCATTACAGTATGTCAGGAAGTTGATGATGCTCCGTCTGGTCGGACCGGTCCAACCATCGCACATGATGGTTAGTCCATATATGGGCCACTTGCTCTTGTAGGAGTCAATCCAATTCTCCAGCTCCTCCTTATTGTTGTCAAGAAGCTCACCGTATATGTCCTTCGGGCCTGGAGGAACTACACCGGGACCGGCAGCTTGTATGGCGGCAATGGCAGACCTGTAGTATGTATTGTCTGCCACATTTGCTGGGATGTGGCTGAAGTGAAACCAGGATCCAATAGCTTGCCACATAGTTTTCTTCTTATCCTTCATCCACATTGTGTCTACCCTCTGCTGCTTTGAATCTCTGCTGGGGAGAGCATGCGGATCTACATTATGAATTGTCGCTCCTTGTGAAATTTCTTTAGATAACTTCTTTCGTTTACCAAAACTACCCAGCATAGATGCAATCCGGCCACGTTCATTGCCGACCGACTCGTATGCAGAGGGCTCAAATCGAGCCCTATGCCTGGCCACCTCCTCCTGCTGCCACTGATCATCCAGGCTTGCATGTATAACCGCCTAAATATCTGCCTCCTCCTCATCTAGATCCTCAACCTCCTCTGGCTTCCTAGAGTGATAGGAAGGTGGCTCTGCCGCTCGGCGATCAACCTCCGCCCTCTTCTTGGAAGCCATCTCCTTCGCTTCTTTGACCTTAGCGAGATTCTGCCTCATCAGCACACGAATCTCGCTAGGACAATTCGGGCACGTAGCAACCTCACCGGAATTTTCGGCTAAGTGTTGCTTCAACCTGGTTACCCCTCCTCCCTTGAAAATCTTGTCGCAAAAGTTGCATCGAAACTCATGTCGTTGCCCCTCTCTTCCAAGTCTTCGCCCATAAGACTAGCCAATATCACGCTTTGTAGGATTCGTTTTTCTTGATGGCTCCATTTCTATCATAAATGTATAACTTATCAAAAAATTAAGCAATAAAGTAAATTTTCGCATTATCTTATTTTTTAAGTAATTTATAAACTATTTTGTTAAGTTACTTATTAACAAAATTAATGAAATAACATAGGACAAAAAAACCGCACCTTAAATAGTCTCCGCTGGATTTTTTGGGCAGGACCTCCTCCTCAATTTGTAGGCTCTCTCAAATCTTTCCGTCTCTGATTACTCTTCAGAGGCTCACTGAATTTGAGTTACTCTGGACAAGCCAATCTCTCTGAAACACTTCTGGATTTGAGTTACTCTGGACAGAGCCTCTCGTTCGGTTTTTATAACCGAACGAGTGAGGAGAAAGACGAGGTGCAGACAGGGCGACAGGCCTCTCGGCCGAGAGGCCACTTTGGTTTTTGTGTTGTGAAAAGAAAGAAGTGGCCTCTCGGCCACTTCTTTTTTTTTAAAATAAAATAACAAAAAAGAAGTGGCCCGTGGCCACTTCTTTGGGAAACCACACGCGGCGCGTGGTTTCTAAAACCACACGCGGCGCATGGTTTCTAAAACCACACGCGGCGCATGGTTTCTAAAACCACGCGCCATGCGGTGGTTTCAAAAACCACAGCGCCTCGTGCTGTGGTTCATAAAAAAAAAATCGTACCGGCCGGTTCGCACCGGTACGAGGCCGGTACCAAGCGGTACCGACCGGTACGGGCTCCGTACCGGCCGGTTTGGCAAAAAGAACCAGAAGATACCGGATTTCTTGTGGTTCCGGTACCGGTCTAGGACCGGACCGATACGTACCGGCCCATACCGGCCGGTACAGGCCGTTACGGCATTCCATGGGTTAGATACATGATAGATCAAAAATTTGTCAACTCGAACTTGACTTGCTTATTAAACGAGTCAAAAATCCACATCCAAACTTGGACCATTTTATTAAATAGGTATTCTAGCTCGATCTACGATGGGTTGAAATAAGTTAAATGGGTTAAACATTGCTACCCTTACCGATGTGGGACTAAATAGCCGCTTGCACGAGTCCTCGCACTTGACCAACTTCACTGTAAATTAGTAGATCAAATCAAAAGATGTGAAGATTTCCCATTTCTGGTATATAATAATATGTTTAATTTGACTTTGAGTAGAGGATCTAGCTAAAAATAATAAAGTAAACCAAAGAAAGGCAACTAGATAGGTGGAAGGCAGGAAAAGCATCATCCAGATGGCTAGATGGATAATGATGGCGAGCAACTTTGATTGGAGTAGTGTGCCAAGTAGAAGTCTGGCGGTGGGTACAAACGAAGGATGTCAACAATGAGGAAGAATTATCAAAATCCTTCTTCCCTTTACTGTGGAAAGCATAGAAACTGGGAACTCTGTTTTGTGGTTAATCAAGTCCATTGCCTTTAGCTAAAATTACAGTCGAGCTAGTACGACACAGCTGGTGGCGACTGGTTACAACCTTAAATCCAAGCCATCCGAGTAAGATGCATACACAAATTGTGGAGAAAAGACTGGCACAAAAATCATCTTCCAAAGATTTTTTATGTCAACAACCTAGGGAACCAAACCTTTTCTAAACAAAATGGATTTTATGATAGACCATGGCTTTAGGTTAAGAAGGTTCTGACAAAGGTTTGAACATAATTTTTATTACTGACTATCAACGTAAAACTAAAAGCTTCTGCAGGAGTATTTCATGCTGCTAATTCAAATTTGTGCTCCAATTACTTCCTTACATTCATATCTACAAGTGAGTACAACTTTTGACGCAAGTGTCTTTAGATTCGTTGGCAGACTTCATTTCACTAAACCTATTTGCAAATGTCTAACTCTCCTCACAAGGCCCCCCTGTAGAATGTTTCCTGACCATGATAGACCATGGCTGTAGATTAAGAAGGCTCTGACAAAGGATTGAACATATTTATTTTTTACAATTGATTAACATAACACTAAAAGCTTCTCCAGGAGTATTTCATGCTGCTAATCAAATTTGTGCTTCAATTACTTCTCTACCATTCATATCTGCAAATTAATATAACTTTTGACACAAGTGTCTTTAGATTCTTGGCATACTTCTTTTCACCAAACCTACTTCTAATTGTCTAACCCTCCTCACAAGGCCCTTCGGTAGAATGTTGCCTCATTCATTTCCTCCTATGATGCCACTAAACCTAACAGCCACTTCATATTATGTATCTAGCTTAGCTGCTTTGTACAACCTCTCCAATTTTTTCATCATGTGTCAATCAGTATGAATTTACATTTCATTGAGCTTGCTGTAATACTCTCCGTGATACCATATCCGCATCCCAATTCTTTTTTGCACTATTTAATGTGCACGTGCATATTGCATATGGGACTAATTTGCAGTACAAGGAAAACTGGTTTTGCAATAAAAAAAATTCTAACTACAAACATTTCTCAATAGAGTTTAAATATAAATAAGTAGTTATACAAACAAAAAAATTATTTTGCTAAAATATGCTAATGAATATAACAGCTTTTGATTATATTTAATAAGAGGTCAAGTTTTGAATTCCATATAAATTTGATCTGGGCTTCCGGATTGAATGGCACATTGAGGTATCTCAAGTATAGTTAAAAATTTTAAACATTATAAGGCTATTATGGAAAAGGGGCATTTTGAAAATAATGAAAGTATTCTCATGCTTGTTCCCACACTTATGTAGTTTCAATTACTTGGATATTACACATTGAGAGTCATAATCATTAACAAAATTTAGAACATAGGGGCATTCTGGGCAAAAAGATGTATTTTATTATTACAAGAATATTTTGCAAGAGGGATAATTTGAGATCTATATTAGCACACTTATATAGTCTTTAGGATAGGGGCATTGTTGAGCAAGAAGAAAGTTGTTTAGAAAGGGTATCATAAGAATAGTTTTATCTTGGAAAAGGGACATTTTAAGATCTACACTGGCACACTTATGTAGTTTTAAGATGGGGCATTTTAAGAATAGAAATTTGTTTAAGAGGGGTGTTACAAGAATAGCTAAAAATTTCATTATATTATATGATAGGGTTATTTTGAGAATAATGAAAGTTTCCACATGCTTATTACCACACTTTTATTGTTTTACTTCTAATTAATTAGATACTGTTCGTTGAGCATCATAATTGTTGACAAAATTTAGAGTATAGGGGGATTTTGTACAAAAAGATATATTCGATTGCTATAATAATATCTTGGGAGAGGGATATTTTGAGATCTATATTGCACATTTATATTGTCTATAGGATAGGGGCATTTTGAGTGCAAAGAAAGTTGTTTAGCGGGGGTACTGTAAGAATAATTAAAAACTTCAAACAATGATTATGGGATGAGGCATTTTGATAATAATGAAAGTTTTCGTGTAGTGATTCCCACACTTACAAATGGTCCCTATAGTTCTTTTTTCCATCTTTTGTGACTGATTTTTCGTTTACAATCTATCTTCCATTAAAGTTTATGCCGTGTGCACTAAATTCTTATAGTTGGCCATCAAGACCCTAGTCCCAAAAAATGGTCATCCATAGCTCCAAACTAGCATTAATTCTTACCCTGGTCTGATCAATTAAAACCGTACCATCTGTAGTGTAAATATATTGAACAACAGTCAATAAAATTATGAATTTCAGGATTCTGGGAATGGTGGAGTAACAAAAAAAATGGGGAAGTGGGCTAAGTGAATGGCTTTAGTTTTAGGCTCTTGGATCTAGCTTTGGATCTTGTATAATGCAGCAGAACTCATTTTTAGCGACCAACAGGCTTAATCCTCAACACACTCTCTTCTTGTATGGTGATCAAGTTTGGTTAGATTTCCAATAAGCTTATGCAAGAAGAATGATTTCACTTCACTTGCATGCTCCTCTATCTAATGACAAATTTCATAAATCAATAGTCACAACAATTGAGCATACTTAATATCTGGAGCTCACTTTTTGTACTCGGTTTCTAATTGATAACTAATAGGTGTCTGCATACTGCTTTTTCAGATGCTGCTTGATTATGACGATCTTGTTAATCTTCCATTTTATGACATTCTGGACAAGAGGATTAATCAAGATGCTGTGAGGTTGAGGTACGGTCCAGTACTTCATGCAGATGAGTTTATGTGCATCAAAGGAAAACTGATTGTGCCTAAATTTTCATGCATCATGAGCTGTAACCATGAGGTTTCATATCGCCATAAGTTAAACTCAAAAAAGATGTGGTTTGGACTTTGGGTTAAGGACTTGTATATTTCTTGATGTGTCAAACATGTTAATTTTTCTGTTGCTTGATATGATGGATCAAGTAGGGACTCTTAGCCATACCAGACATTGTCCTCATGTAGTCTTGTTTAATTTATAATTTTGAATACATGATATCTTGACTGATCCTTTCACTAAGGTATCATAAACTGCTTCTGCAGACAGGGCTTCTTCACTAGAACCATCTGCAGCAGCATTCTCACCTTTCTTGTTATGTTCTGGTCATATATTAGCTTTTTTTCTAGCTTTCTATTTTTGTGTGAGCATCAAATTTTATTCTATATGATTTAATGACAAATACAATAACTATAAATCATTTCTCTGCTGATGATTTATGTGGATTTCTAAAGAAATGATAAGCTCCTAGTTTTTCATATAACCTGTATTTGGATTTAGTTTAGTCAATGTCTATGACTAATTCCATGTGGAAGCTTCTCATATGTTGATGAACCTTGCTACTGCAAGTATTACATTTTGTTTCTTTTCAATATTCCATAGTCCTCATTTTTCCTCTGCATTCTAGCTGAGATATATTGTGAAATTTTTGCAATCTTGTGTGAACAGGACTGAATCGACTGGAGAGGTTCGGAATCAAGCACTTTATCTCCCAATTTTGTTGCCTAAGATTCCCGGAAGATTATATTTCCTTTTTGGAAGGCCAATTGAAATGAGAGGTATGCCACATGATGCCCTACCCCTAGAGGTCTGTGTGCTTGGCAGCAGTAGCGCTGTACATGGTTTAGACCCTATTTGGGTTTAGAGTATCGGAGAGAAAAGAAGACAAAAGGAGGAGAGAAAATACAAACCCCCATTTGGTTAGGAGAGGAGAGAAGAGAAACCATTTCCTTTTGTTTGGTTATGAACAGGAGGAGAGGAGAAAATTAGATTCTCTCATTTGGATGGTAAGTCATGAGAGAAAATAAGAGAAACGGAGAGAAACATTTTTGCTCTAAATCCCCTTTCTAGTCTCTCTATAAGTGGAGAGATTTAGAGAGACAAGAAAATATCTTTGTTTCTTCTTCTTGCTTGTGTCAGTTCTTTGCTTTTCTTTTCTCTTCTATTCACTTAAGTTCAATATTCTCTTCTTTTTTTTTACTTTCTCTCCTCTTCTATCTGTTTCCTTTCTTTTCTTTCCTCTTTCCCTCTATGTATCCAAATGGGGCATTAGGTTGGTTTGGCTTAAGGGAAAACCCAAACCAAACTAGTCCTAGTCGGTTTTCAAATTTTAGAACTGGAACTAAAACAACCAACATAATGTTGGATCTAAACCAAACCAACCCAGCCAAAGTTAGTTCGGATTGGAGCTAATTATGGGCCAAGCCTCAGGCCTAAACTCTATTCAATTTTAATTGGGCTTCGGGCTTGGCCTATGTAAAATTTGTCATTTTTTATGCCCAAGCCCAGCCCATGTCAGCTTTAATTTGGATCTAGTAATTAGTTCTTGGGTTAGCAAAGTTTAAAAAACAAAACTAAATTTTAGGAAAATTATATATTCATCTATTGTAGAAAACCAGTTAAGTGATAAACAATATAAATTAACAAATAATGTTTTAATGACATCATGCAACAAAAAATCCAAATAATCCAAATAATACATATATATAAATCCTGGATATAATGTGCTACAACAACAGAGAATCTGACATTGTATTCAACATACCAAACATTAACATAGACCATGAGCCTACACTATGATAAATTTAAAGTGATATATTATTAAAATCTATACTTCTAATATTATATAGCATAGATTGGTTAAGTTTGGTTTGAATTTAGTTACCTGATGCTTGACCTGGAACCAAACTGATCTAATAGGGATCTTCTATGCTTACCCTAGCCAGGCCAACCCGGTGTGAGCTATACGGTTCAGTTTAGGTCTCAGGTTATACAGATTCACTAGCATTCAGATGATAATTGAAAAAAGGAATTCGTTGGACTAAAAACTTGACAAATTGGTTGGACCAAATGAATTGTACACTATCAACCATATGGATTGCTTTATAGGACTCGTTTGGTTCGTAGGAAGAATTTTTTCTCACCGGAATGTTTTTTCTTGGGAAGCTGATACCTAGATATATGATGCTTGAGAAAATGATTTTTGCATGTTTGGTTGACTATGGAAAAGTGGCACATTTCAGAATGGCTTATGTTTGGTTGAACATTTAGTTCCATAAAAAAGTTGTATAGAATATCAGTTATACCCTTAATAAAAGAAAAAATCTTACCCCATTCTATCTGTAAGCTTAAGAGCACTTTTGAAAAAAATTATCCCAATTTCTACCATGTGAGAGTTGGATTTTTGGATATCCCACAGTTTTTTTTTTCATGAAATGTGGGAATCTTATTCTTATGGAAAAGCTACTTTTTCATCTATCTCTTTTGAAACCCCAACCAAACATGAGACATTTTTTCATTGTTCCATTGAGTATACTTTCCTTTCTGTCCTCTTCCCGTGAACCAAACAAGTCTATAGTGTATTACAATCATCCAAACCATACAAACTTTAGGCTATTAGCATTTCAGAGTTTGATTCTGTTGGATTTGTGGATTCTTTATCAATTAAGGCTTATCCTGGTTGTGCAACAACTTAAATACTCATTTTTGCAATGGATTTTAGAGACTTGAAAGAAAGGTGTCCTTTTCTTGTGATATAGTGATAACATTTCTAAGCACTATCACTCTCTGTTTGTTGACTGAAGGGAGGAGAGAAGAGCTGAAAGACAAATATAAAGCCCAACAGCTTTACATGCATGTCAAGTCCGAGGTCAAGAACTGTATTACCTATCTAAAGGAGAAGAGAGAGAAAGACCCCTACAGGAATATATTGCCAAGGCTTCTCTACCAGCTTGCTAATGGTTATACAGCAGAAGTTCCTACATTTGAACTCTGAACACCAACCAGTCTAGAGGTGATGTTCATCTTATTCTTTATTTATGCTTTTAGTGCCATTTTTGGCCAAAAATCTTGGGGCATTTTGGCACTAATTCTGGTGAAACTTGTGGTGTAATTTGACTCATTTGAACTATGTAATTTGATTAAATTTCTCATCTGCTTTATTCAAGTCTTTTTCTTTATTTTTTACCTCTATGGCATCAATTCTATTTCAATTAAGGCCAGTGAATTATTGGCCGGATCTGAAAATAAGTCAGCTGACTTGATGGATGCTTGTACAAGCCTGTACATATGGCTTGGTGTGCTGTTGGATTTGTTTTAGACTTGTAGGTCAAATTTGGGGTTATTCTGACCATTTATAGGGCATGTTTCAAAAAAAGGATGGGAATGACACTGATGGAAGAAATATTGGACACCTCAACCTCGAACCAGATCTGCCACATTGACGTCGGACGTAAACCAAGAATAATAACTTCGGCCCCAGTCGTGCATCTAACCGACAGAGTAGAAGCCATTAGCCTAGAAGAACTAACAGTTCTAACAATCGACAGCTCAACAACCCGCAGTCGTGGTATCATCAAGGCCTGCGCCCTACCAACATTGCCCACCACCCACGCGGACTAGCTCCCTTGCTATGGCCGTACTATCGGTCATTACTTGGCCATCATTGCTGCCACATCAGGTCAGGTAACGATAAAGTGAGCTCTCCTATATAAAGGGGCAGCTTGGAGGTCTTCACGTATGTAATATGTAACATATGCAATATTGCTCACAAAGTTACCCTTTGCTGAAATCGACTTCTTTCCATGTTGTTGCGTCGTTATTCTTAGTTAAGCATCGAAGAGTCCCTGCCGGAAACTCTCTAGCAAGAAGACTTCTTGCAAACCACCAGCAGAGGTGACCAACATCCGTTGCATCAACCAGCCTGCTCAGGTCGCTTCCAGCCAACCTCATGGTCGACCAAGCTGCGCTCTCATCTTGGTCCAAATTCGGCAGCAATAGATTGGCACTAGAGGAAGGGATCACCTCCAGCTACGTTATCAATTGAAAGGAAAGACAACCAACATGAGGCTGCGAGGAGCTTGCAGCATATCGTGTGCTTTGCAACACCGCGCTCCGACCTCCCAATGGTTGTTGCAAAGCCTGGAACTCGTTCAGCTAGAGCAACCCGCTGCGCCTATGGACAATGAGCAGTTCAACCTACTTACGCAACAGGTGCAGGCGTTGATTGCAACAGTCTAGGGCCTGCAGCAGATAATGGCACGACGGGAGCGAAGCAGTCTTGGTCTTGATGGGAACCAACATGCTCCAAGCCCCCATTCCAGCGAAAACTCTGTGTCGATCCTATCACCTCCTCGTTGCCTGGAGCCCCCATCCCGACGGGATGCCAACCTCAATCGGAGAATCGAGAAAATACGTTGGTAGATTCAGGCCCTCAAGGGACAGTCTTCGAGGACGAACAACGACCTCAATTTCTCCTCGGAGCCTTCCTTCATCAGGAGGATAGGCGGATCATGTAGAAAACAATTCCACCATGGTTCAAGATGCCTCAGATAGAGCCGTACAACAGGATCTTGGACCCCTTGGACCATCTTGAGAGCTTCAGGGCTCTGAAGATGCTGCATGGAGCCACCGACGCCGTGTTTTGCAAGGCGTTCCACTTGACTCTTTGCAGGGCAACTTGGTTTTAGTTCTTCGGGCTTCGATTCGATTCCATCTACTTCTTCGAGCAGCTCGCCCACCTATTTGTGACACATTTCGTCTCTAGCCGAAGATGGTGCCGCGGCTCAGATGCGCTGCTCGACATCAAGCAGAAGGAGAAAGAGTCCTTTAGGGACTATGTTAGCTGCTTCTATGTGGCGACGCTGGTAGTTCGCGATCTAGATTAGTTGGTCGCGATGTTAGTAATGAAGAGTAACCTACGACTGTCGTGCTTTCTTTTCTCCTTGGAGAAGCGTTTCTCGATGGACTTCGCCGAAATGCTGGCATAGGCGAACAAATATGCCAACATGGAGGAGGCCATAGCCTTCCATCGCGAGTTTGCTGGCGAAAGACCCCCCAAGAGCCAAGAGGGGCCGTGATAAGTGGAGAGAGCCAAGAAGCATTGCACCTCGACCCAAAAGGAGCTCGCGACAACCCAAGAATCCTCCTCGAAATTTTGAGAGGTACACCCCTTTTACTGCCCCGAGGTCCCAGATCCTTATAGAGGTCGAATACTGAGGCTACCTGTGCCCTCTGCATCCGATGAAAGGCCCGTCGACTAGGAAAGGTCAGAAGTACTGCAGCATCTAGCAGGACTGCTGCCATGACACTGAAGAGTGTGTTCAGCTCAAGGATGAAATCGAAGCACACATTCAGGTTAGGCGGCTAGACCGGTACATACGTGCTTGGTACGGTCGAGGAGCGCCTGCCCTGACCTCTAATCTGCCACCCCCAGAACAAATCAATAATCGTCCGATAACGGGCGTCATCAACACCATCGTTGGTGGACCCGCCGAGGCCCTAAGTGCCTCAGGTAGCCGAGCTCCTAAAAAAGAAGACCATAGAGCGGCCATAAATTCTACATGTGGATGGGTCATCGAACCTGGGAAGCAGCGGGCTAGTCCCATACTCACCGGCCCTGACGGGGTAGTCATGAAATATGCTCTTTGGTTCGAATCCTCCACCTCAAATAACGAAACTAGGTACGAGGTGCTCATCACTGGACTCAAGCCTTCAAAGAAACTCGAAACCTAGCAACCAAAGGTCTTCAGCATACAGGTTGGGGCACCTCGTGAAAGTAACCCTTGCGGGCTGCATGCATTTATTTTCAAAAAAAATACAGCGGAAGCATTTAAAAATTAAACTATTTAATTTTCATGCATGCTAGAGATCAGATCTCTACAACAAAATTAAGAATCATGATTTAAATGTTTATGTAAAACATGAAACAATGAATGTATGTCTAACATACAATTCTGAAATTTCAGCAATCCTGAAATTTCAGCAACCATGTTTAAGATCTAATCTTAACTTTAATAAGATCAAATCTCATACCTGATTCCTTAGAGGTCTTGGATGATTCCTTGATCACGCTTTGCAGCCGTACATGTGTCCGGCCTCTATAGATTGTCCACGCGAAGCTCTAGGTAAATCGTTTTCCGTGGGAGTGCTAGCTCGCGCAGGAACACTGCAATGGCTGAAGCTTTCTCCTTCCAAACACTCAACCTTTGATTGTTCTTCAAGAAGATGGAGGATGGACGTGAGGAAGAATGAGAAGAAGGGATGGAGGCCCTCAGGGATTTTTTTTAGAATTTTTTGAGACCTCTAAATATTGTATATCTTGAACCCTAGGCGTGGGGGTCTTTTATAGCCAAAAGACCCCCCCACACCTCACACCTAATTTAGCTAATTAATTTGGCTGATAAAATTTCCAAAAAATTATGATAATTTTAAAGCTAAGAGGAGATAAATATATCCAAATTTCATATATTTTGGATCCCTAAAAGATAGGAATTCATGCGTTGAAAGTTCAGCCGCAGACCACCCTATTTCATGCACCATGCTGTCCCTACAAATTAGAAAATTCATATAAATCTTTTTAGGAAGATTTGAGGTGCCATTTTTATAGAAAATATAGCCCCACGCCTCCTCTCTTCTCATGCCAATTTTTGGCCAAAAATAAATAGGATAGGCGTGGGAAATCTTGGGGATAAATCAAGGTGTTATTCTTCTCCAAGAAGATAATGATGGGTTCCTAAAATTTAGAAATTCTTCTCCTTATCCAATTCTGATTGTTTGGACTCAAAATACTCATCAAATAAGGTGTTCTAATTGATTTGGATCAAGCCCAATCCAATTGGGTCAAGTCTCATCAATTGGGTCAAGCTCAATCTACTTGGGTTGAACCCAATCCAATTAGATCAAATCCTGTTGTAGCCCAAATTGAATCCTATTTAATTTTGCTCAACCTAAGCCCAATTACTCAATCAAATTGAGTTCATTAGCAATCTAATTGCTAATTAATCCTCCAATAATTCAATAATTATTTTAATACAACTTTTGCTTGGGATAATTTGTCAATCGATTTAACCAAATTACCCCTGAATGATTCTTAATCATCAATCAGTCATTTTTATCAACCTAGAAACTTCTATGCGTGTGACCCCATAGGTTCGAACCTAAGCCGGTAGCATAAGAACAACTTCTTGTACTAATCGAAATGACCATCTAGCAATGGTACCCGACGTCCGGATAGGCCGAATGATTGCAAAGCAACATTCAAGAACTCTTGGACTATAGTTACCGTATAATTCATCCCTATGACTCCTAAATGCTAGGATGACTTCAGAGTTCTGTCAACTTTGTAATAAGTGCATCCATGATGTGATTCAACTTTAGAAATCCTGTGACTCTTCACAAGAATTATCCTGGCCAAGGTTTTGCTAAATTGAACACAAGGCATTATCTCCTGTTTCCAGGAGGGGTCAATTCCATCTTGACTCACAACTGACAACGCAAGTACTTGACTGTACCCAGTGACTTTCCATCACTGAATTAGAAATTCAGGTAGTCCGGTACCAAAATACAGTGAGTTGCTTGCTAGTCACAGGTTGCGGTCTCATGTCAGAGGGCCAAACTTATACCCATATACACTCGGAACATCTCTTGACAGTAGAGTGTTCCGAATTTAATCACGTTCAGTGAAATATACTCCTACACTTCACCTGTGTGACATATCAGTGTCTCCACACTCCTTGGTTAAGAGGACAACCAACGTATATGTCACACAACGACCTAATCTCGATAATGCTGTCGTCCTAGTAACAGCATATTATTGGATCGCGAACAGTTTTAAGGACTTGAAGATAAATCCTCCTTTATCATAAAACAAGTCCTAAGGACTTCATCATATAAGAGTTCATTTGAAGATGTACAATGAAATGATGAATAATGCCAAATAACACTTTATTAATTTGTCGATTCATTTACAAAATTCAATCATCAACATGCTGACGATTGACATTTAGGATACAATTTCCAACACCTCGACGACGCTCCGATCCCACAGGCTTGGAACTCCGACAACCTTTGTGCTAGTTATCGATAAGGCTCATTGTAGTCTGAACTTATTTTTAATAATAATTCTCTTGTTGTGTCTATCTTTCAGATTGGATGACTATGGTAATTGAGTTCGACTTGGAACACCCCAAGGATGCATGTACCCTAACAAAGGAGACATTTCTGGGATGCCTAGGGCCTCCTTAAGATCGAGCCCAGTCAGAATTCGTTAGGAGCCAACCCAGAGATGCCTCCGGGAGCATGCTCTAAAGATGAAAAGAGGCATCGATCTCCTTAAGACCGAGTCCACTCGAATTTTTTCTAAGAGCCAACCCTAGAGATGCCTCCGTGTGCATACTCCGGAGATAAGAGAAGACACCAACCTCCTCAAGACCGAGCCCACTCGGAATTTCTTTAGGAGCCAACTCCAGAAATGACTCCGAGAGTATACTCTAGAGTGAAAGGAGGTGCCGACCTCCTCAAGACAGAGCCCACTTGGAATTCCTCTCGGAGCCAACTCTAGAGAAGCCTCCGAGAACAGACTTCGAAGATGAAAGAAAGCACCAACCTCCTTAAGACTAAACCCACTCGGAATTCCTTTAGGAGCCAACCCTAGAGATGCCTCATGGGGTATACTCTGGAGATGAAAGGAGGCATGATTTTGCCCTGTTATGCAGCCCAAGAGAGAGGGGGTGAATTGGGTTTTTCAAAATCTTTAACTGATAATGCACCAAAATTAAATGCTTGACAGATAAATATTCAACTCAGCAAATAACCACTAAGTAAATATGCAAAGAAATAAAGCAAAAAAAACAACAAAACAAATACAAGAAATTTATAATGGCTCGATGCGAACTCTGCACCTACATACACTCTCCAATACCTCTTAGAAATTTTACTATAATCTATATCATAGATTATAGTTTAATTATTTTTTCGAGTTCACAACCAAACTCAGTTGATTTTTTTAGGTTAATCAACCAAAACCTTCACCGATTGTTTTTTGGATTTATAATCAACCTAGTTCATTTTCCACGCTAATCAACCAAAACCTACCCCGAGCCTATCCCAAGCTTAACACAATCCAATTATAGGTTTGGATGGACCTTTTCCTAAGTTTCAATTCCTGAAACTTGTTACAGCAAAAAATAGAAAAAATTAAATACTGTTACAACGAAAACAACTCCAAATAATAAATGCAAAAACAATAAATGGAGCTACTGATGAGAGCACAAAAAGTACAATTTTCATACCATTTTAATTAGCATTATAGCTAATCATTATTGATAAAATTGATTAATTAATATTTTATTTATGTTTGAATGCAAGTAATCCAAGAAACCCAATAACATTGGGTTTGAGCCCAATGACCAGTAGCCCAAGCTCAACAAATTCACAGCCATCCGAGTCAATTCAAGCATCTCCGAGCAGGCATCTCAACTCCCCAAGCTCTTTGACTCAAAGCAAAACTTCCCAAAAGCCATCCATCCGAGTCGCCTCCGCATGCCATGCTCCCCATCCATTCTCAGCAAATTAGCAACGTTCAACCTCCCAGCAGCGTTCCAGCTTCTGCGATCTCAACACCCCAACGGTCATCCATGTTTCCTTCATCCCATCCACCTGTGGCTTCCAACGAACAGAGCAAGCGTCCTTGAGGAGCTTCCCAGCATTTATCTCCATCCGAGTCTTCCCGTATTCCCAACCGGATCATTCCACCCCGTGTCTTATCTGTTCTCAAAATTCTGCAACGTTTCCAGCCGAAGAGTCCAAGCGATTCGACTTCATCCCGCATCTCAAGCAACCGGATCATCCCCAAACCTCCACGCGTCTCACCAGCCACGCCTCCAACATGCTATAAAAGGAAGGAGGAGGACGGGAGCAAGAGGGGAGAAGAGAGAGGATCTTACCAGCCGGGCTTGGGAGGAGGGAGGGCATCCAGTGGACCATCGGGTGGAGGCAGAAGCAGCCGACGGAAGGGAGAGGGCGGCCAGCAGGATCCATCCGGGAGCATCTCCTCTTCCGATTTTCCCAGCCGGGCAAGAGAAGGAGGAGGCCTTCCATTTTTGGGGATCATCCGGTGGAGGAAAAGGAGAAGGACACGGAGCAAGGGGGAGCCAACATCCACACCTTTCCCAGCCGAGCGAGAGAGGAGAAGAGGCCACGGAGAGAAAACAGAGTGCCCTGTTTTCTGAACCAAAGAAAAAAAAAAAAAAGGGATTTATGCTTTATTCTATTTATTCTATGCTAATCCCTTTTATAAAAATGCTTGCATCTCATATGGATAGCTAAATCTCTCTTAGCTAAGGCTAGGAAATAGCCTAGTATTTTTTCATGTATTCTTTTAATCATCAATTAAAATTTTAATATCATTTATGTGCAGTGAATGTTTAGGAATTACTTTAAACTTATACATTTGTTTGATCTGTTATTTCCCCCAAGGTATAACAGATGCTTAGAAATCCCTGTAGTCTAAAGTAAAATTAATGCAATACTGTCCATAAAGATCCATTTATTTATGATTTTCACCGCTTTATTCTTCAGTTAGGTCTTCACTCAGATCTAACTGAGGTAATAGGTGATTAAAAGAAATGCATGAAGAAGTACTAAGATGAATCCCGATGCCTTAGTTATCCCAAGCTGAATCTAAATTAGCCTTTAATTTTTGTTCATAGTCAAATCCCTGTGGATACGATCTCGGACTCACCAAGAATATTACTTCGCTACACCCTATACTTGGGGTATCCTACTTTTAATTTTTCTTTTAAAAAAGAACAAGATAAAAATAGTAGCAGCTACACTGTTTGTTGACTTGATTGCTCTTGAAGGCGCTTCACCAACTTTTTGATGTAGAAGATGTAATCTTTCAGCTTACAATGAAAGCTCTTAAAATGATATCTTCTTTGAAGCTCTCTTTTGCTCTATATTTCTGGCCCTTAGTAGATTTGTCTTTATGGTGTATGAGCTCTTATCTTTTCTTTGGTATTACCTTGCATTTATACTTTTTAGAGATAGTTAGAACACTTTTTTAGTCGTTAAGCATTAATAGAGCCATTGAGAGGAGAAAACAGCCTTTTAGACTCAGAAAAACTATCCGTTGCTGTTGTTAACTGCAGAGGGGTTGACTTGCAGATTTTTGGGGTTAACTCGAGATTTTCAAGAGTCGACTCATAATCTTTAGGAGTTGGCTAGAGCTTGCTTCTCAAATATATTATGGATTGCATTTGTAAGGTAAGTAATAATTTGCCTTTCCTAAATTTTTTATTTATATAATATTAGTTTTACATCAAATATATTGTTTATTGATTTATATGTGATTTATGAATTGTATGAGATAGTTTTTGAATGAAAAATAGATATGTAATTCGAAGTAATATTTTTTGGACTATTAGTATATTATTTACTGATCTTACATCGTATATGCACATTTTGATTGGATTATAATATATATGTTATTTTGTAGAAAGAACTTTGATATGTATCATATTTGAACTCAGTCTATCTATGTTCTGCACCCTGCTAATTGTGGGTTATGTATTGGCACTCTAACTATTATTGAGCTCAATGATTTTGCTTCTGGCCCCACCATAGAATATAAATATGGTATTCTAGCCTACTCCACAGGTTATAAGTGCGATATTCTGGCCCACTTTTCAGGATATAAGTGTGATTCTATTTCTGGCTTAACCACAAGGTATAAATGTGGCCATATTTAAGAATGCTGAGTTGAATGTGATTTGCTTCAAATCGAATTTATGATTACATATACAAATATTTAAAAGATATGGATTTTAATAGATTTGTGTTTTGAAACGAAATTGATTATGTCTTTATACTGATTCATTGTAATTTATATTTATATTTTATGTTATTATATAAATTGTCTAGTTAAGATATTCATTACTTACTGGGTTATTTAGGTCATTATACAATTTTTTACTATTTTTATAGATTCGAAGAATTAGCTCGACTCGGGGATTTATCATGGAAGAGCGATTAGAGACAAGATTTTGGCATCTTTATTTAGACTAAATTTTGTATGAGAGTTTTGTAAGACTTTTAATTTTGTTATTTAATTAGAATTTGAATGTTATTATTTAAATTATTTCTATTATCTGATTATAATATCATGATGAGATATCTTGCATGCTTGTGGGGAGAGTTTTCTACGAGTATGCAGCGGTTGCCGCGACCTTTGTCTCGCGATCTCGGGTCGGGAGCGCGACATGAGTCCTTAGATATAATTTTGCTTAAGACACGTATGTGGCTAAACCAGATTTTGGGTCACCAAATGCCACCTATAGTTGGTTGCTAGCCCAAAATATTTGATGAATTCCATGGTTTTGGGGCTTGCGCCAAATCACATAACCACAGGGTTAGATAAGTATGTTACCATAACTAGTAAAACAAGAAAATTATTTGAAATACTTAAAATTATAGAGGACTAAATGCTCTTTTATTTCTTTTTTATCGGATATCCTTTGAGTGTTTATGCACAGAGTGGCGAAGCTGGCCACTTGAGACATTCGTATTGCTGAAGTAGAAGATTTGGCCCAATGACACGGCCCAGACAAGTCTGGGCTCAGTTGTTGACATCAGCATCTGTCCAACTAGCTGTCATCCAAATCAACATGGACCAGGCTTTGTCGCAAAGCTCTAATTTTTCAGTTTAAAATATAGTTATAAATGATTTTAATCTTGGCTGTCCTAGCAAAAGAAAATAAGGTTAGTTTGGTATGTCTAGTCTACTTTTGGGCTAGTTAAAACTGGAGCTACTAGTGGAATGGCATTAGAGACCCAATAAAACCGCTCTAGAGACCACAAAGTCCAAACTCCGCTGCTAGGTAACAAGACGCTTATGTTATTAATTGCAGACTGTGCTCGGGCATCAATGGTCTAAACCCATCTCCCTCTAAAACCTTTTTGACCGTACTCATCCACTGATTCCAAATTTTTCATAATAGTATACATAGAAGCCGATTAAAAAATTAAAAAAATGTTCCTTCTGGAACAAGTAAACAAATATATATATATATATATATAATATGGTATAAATAAATGTAAATAAAATAAATAAATAAAATCTCAGACAAGGATGATTGGTAGAATATGTATATCAAAATAAAATACTTGTGAAAAAAAAAGCAAAAGATTTTTCATTGTCGGAAGACATAATATTCCATTTCCGACTCACTTTTGATCATCTCTCATGCAAAGATCTGGAACTTTCTTCTCCACTTTTTTTTCCTTTTCTTTTAAAAAAGAAACAAGAAGAACAACAAAAGAAACCCTAAACCCTAAAATTTATCGTTTCTCTGCATAAAGACAAACCTCGGATCCTTCAACTTTCTCTCCTCCTCCCATTTGGATTTTTTTGAAACAAAGCTAGCTAAAGATGGAGAGAGAGATCAAGGTCGAGGTCGACGGGGGCAGAGGCGGCGGCGGCGGCGGCGGCGGTGGAGGCCATTGGGGCGGACATTGGAGGAAGAGGAGGAAACGGAGGCGGGCCGTAGACGTAGAAGTAGGGCTGGGGCGGCGGCGGCTCGAACCACGGGGACGAAGGGGAGGGGCGGGGGGGCAGGCCAGGATGGTGGAGGATGGCGGTGTCGGTGGTGACGACGGTAGAGGAGGCGGAGGGGGAGGAGGCAGGGGGCTTGCGGGAGCCGGCAGCGCGCTCCTTCTTGTGGGCGTTCTGGTGACCTCCGAGGGCCTGGGAGGTGAAGAACCGGCGGGAGCAGTAGGTGCAGGGGAATGTCCGCAACGCCTCCGGCGGCCTCCTGACGGCCGCGGCGATCGGCTTCTCCGCTGCCGGGGACTTCAGGAAGTCGTAGTAGCCGTTGCTCGGCTCGGCCATTGGGAAAGAAAGCGAGACAGCGGGAGAGAGGGAGAGAGAGAGAGAGTGGGTTTTATAGCGGGGAAGAGTGGGAAGGGGTTTAAGAAGGGCTTTTTCTCTCTTTTGAGAGCTTACGTGCTTTTTTTTTCAGTTTTGGGGGTAAATAGCTTACTTACGTGCTTTTATGATTGGTTAGTTTTACGACGACGAAAATGACCTCGTCTTCAGATTCCCTTCAAATATATCACTATAATTTGTTTTTATAAGTTCTAATATATTATTATTTGGGCTTTAAACCTTCCCTCGATTTCAGATAGAATGTTAATGATTTGAAGAATCTTATGCAATAAATGGCCGGTATTCGGTGGCATGCGAAGATTCATCCAGCCCATAGCTCATGTGGTGATCTCAGAGTATCTGAAGACTCTCCAATGCACTCTAGCCAATCCTTCTCAGGCAAGCATAGCAACCAAACTGAGCACATCAGAAGCAACCGGCCTTTAAGATCAGCACTCTACTCAATGACATCAATTATCGATCCATGTCAAGAAAATTCTTTCCAACAAAGAAACTGCTTGGTCCCTCCATTGAAAAGCATGCACCACTCCGACACATCTTATGTTGTTACAACACATCTTCAAAGTTATTGCACCATGTTAGCACTTTGCTGCAGCACGGCTTCGAGTTTGTTAAGGTACAATCCCAAAAATTTGAAATTTCAGCTATAAATAGGCTCAAATGCTTTCAACAAAGGAATGTAATAATTTTAACTTAGGGGCAACCATGTTTCTCTTTTTTTTTCCATCAAGAAAATATTTACTGTATTAAGCATTGGAGAGCCCGATTAGAGCCAATGCAATGAGCCTTCACTCTTTGTCTATTATCTCATCGATTTATGAGGGTACCTCACACCAACATTCTAGACTCTGGTGCCAACAATTGTATTTAAGAAACCTACGAAATTAGACAGCTATCTTTTTAGTGGGCAAATATATCATTTTTCTAATTCACTAGATTCTAAAGACTAGGTGAATCACTAACTTATTGTGTTTATTAGAAGCTAGGTTAGTTCAATGATGAAAGTTATAGTTGACTTACAAGGAAATGAGAAGAACATGAAGTTAATCTAACATGATGTGGATACTTATTCTGCAAATACAAAATCCAGTCTAGCTCAAATATATTATAAAAAATAAATTTACATATGCATAATAATAATAATAATACTAATAATAATAATAATAATAATAATATTATTATTATTATTATTATTATTACTACTATTATTATTATGACAACAATAATAATAATATGAGATACATGACTATTTCTGATAATTTTTGTATGATAAAGAATTTTGCATTGAGTTTTTGTAACAAAACAATGAGATTATCAAAATCATAGACTCAGCAATTTATCTTATACTCTCGGAGCGTTGCCACCGAAAGAGGAGAGAGGAAGCATCAGAAGGGTAGCTTCGTCAAGGGGCAACGGTGTACGGGAGGGGAGGCGACGGGCCATGACGCGCCGCGGACACGTTGTGCCGGAAGCCGTCAGTCCCGAATGACCATTCTACCCTCCGAGATCTGTCCGCTAGCGATCAAACGTCTCACATCTCGACACGTGTCGGTCCAAGGTTGGTGCAGAGGCCCACTAACTCTGCGGGCCAATCATCGGCGGAGTCCCCCCTGAGGCGGCGAGAGATCCGCCCGTCGTGATTCCGTCCATCACCCGATCGGACGGCTGAAGTGACGCCATCCGAATATTTTCCTCGGAGTGCGAGTAGGAGGAGGTGCTTGATTCGGCCATTTCAGGGAATATCTTCGGGTACGGATATCCCCCTGCGTCCTTTTCTCCGCTTTGCCCGTTTTGGGCTTTGCGTGCTGAAGGGAACCACGCTACTTCCTCTCTCTCCCTCCCTCTCTCTCTCTCTCTCTCTCTAGGTGTACTAGTATGGGTCACGTTAGGATTGATCCGGTATACATATTTCGTAGATTAATATTCAGATCAGAAGCTCTGTTACAGATACGATTTATTTATATTTTGAACAAGGTGCCATTAGATTTTTAATTATTATGCAAAGAGTAATGCGTGCTAGGCTAAGTTGTCGCATTATGAACTTGGTTATGAAAATCTCCTTTTTTGGCTTATATAGTGGGTTTTCATTTGTCCATGGCTATTTAGTTCTTATTTTATTATTATTTCATATGACTTAGTATTTTAAATTTTATCTTTTTGTTACTAGTATTTTTTTATTTATTAATAAACAATGGCAGGATCAAATAGCACCATGTTTTTCGGTATTACCCATTATCTTTTCTATGTTGGTAGCCAACAATGACTACTTTAATAGCCATTGTTCTATTCCAGATAAACTTAGTTTAGAATTGTTTATGTTTCATCTCAACAATTTAGATGGAAGACATGAGTAAGCACCACATGGATCAGAGAATCGGAACAAATGAGGGCAATGTAACTCTTGTTGAACTAGATAAGAGTTTGGCCATGTTAGCACTTTTTTCATCCCGTCCGGATGATCGTTAGGGAACTCAGTTGCTGGTAGAGAAAGATATCGAGTCTCAACTGCAACGAGGTTGGTTACATAAGAATGCCAGCGATGCTAGATCAATCGGAAAGATGATGATGGAGATCAAAGAGAGTAGCATGGGTTCAAATGTCTTGACTTTTAAGGACTTCGCCACTATCATCCCATCATTCAAAGTTCGATGATCTGGATACTGATGTAGCGCTAAACTACAGTAAAATGGTACAGCACTGGATTACGATAAGAGTGTAATGTTAGGATATGGTAGAGATACAAGTTATACCTAATCGTAGGATAAAAGCTACTGATAGAGTAAAACTAAGATTGCATTGAATTGATTATTAAAGGATCCCAATACAAATATTACTAGTTCCTACAACTACCCACGTCGTTATGATCCTCAACATTTTTGTGGTTTACTTTCATGGTTCCATAAATAATATAATCATAAACTAAATCATGATCTATGTCCTTCGGCCTGCGACCCATAGCCATGTATCATGGTTAATCGTGGCTGAACTTCAAACCTTCATCATGCCTATCCATATCATGGTCGTTCCTTGCTACTTCGGCCTATGTTTCTACATTTAGACAAACTCTACTCAATCGAGTAAAGGTCACATGCCCATTGACTCTATTTCCATCAAACCTAGTCCACATGGTACTTGTTCTGGCTACCAGCTAGATTGTTGAGATGGGGTGTAAACGATTTCCGTATATCTTGTCGGTTGATAATCGAGAAACTGGCACCAATTGTTGTTCTTTTTTTCTGAAGCTTTACTTCCATCCTCGATAATGTTATTATATACTTTCTAGCTCCCTTGCTTTATCTTCTACATTAATAGGGATTTATTTTATCTCCTCATAAAGCATGCCTCTTTTTATAAATAGGCCTTATGCCCTTCTCTTCAGTGCCCATCTTCCTTCCTCCTTACTGCACTCATGTTTCCTGTTTTCCTTTTGCTTAATATAATGAGTGAGACTGAGTATGGGCCGAAACAATCCATTTGTTTTGATCAACTGATTTCCAACTAGAATGTTATCAGAAATTGAAATATCATCACAAATGGATTGCATTGCCAAATTGAAATTCTGTCACAACTATCTAACTATTTGATCCAAAGCTTCCAAATCAGCAAACTAATACATGCTCAAACTAATCCTACACCTTCCCCAAGCTTCTCTTCATTTTGATTTTTGATGATTGTGTCCACATAAAAGGACTAAGTCCATTGCACTCGCTCTACCTTCACTACAATCAATGAAGAAACACGGTAGGCCCCTCTTGGTAGATCAATGACGATGAAATGAGAATCTTGAGAGTATTAGGCCCTGCTTGGGATTATTGTTGATAGTAGAGCTTCTAGAGCTTCTAAAAATTAGAGCTTTGAGAAGTAAAGCTTTTATAAAAAGTTGTTTATTTTTTATAACTATTTTTTAAAGTACCATGGAACTTTAACTTGTTTTTGGTACTCAAAATAAGAAAGTACTTTTGGTATGATAGAATGACATAAGGGACATTGTAGGTATTGTACAGTAGAGTATAATACAATATAATATTAGATACCATTACATATTAAAATACTATTATATAGTTCAATATTATAATAATAATATAATGTGATATAATACCGTAATGTAATATAATATAATATACCAATGTATTGTTATATAGTAATTATTGCTGCTGAGGACCGGTCTATCCTAGGTGCCGAGCAGGAGAGATGCTGGAGGACTCAAAGATTTGCTACTCGGGTTATGTAGGGCTGCGACTTAAGAGTGGAAGGTTATTGCCGGGGTCCTGGTCTGCGACAAGCTCCGACCTGATATAACAAAGATGAAGAAGTTCTCTTGCTGAAGTGTGTCCAGCGAGGGAGCCTTTACAACCGAGCTCCAACCTAAAATAACAAAGATGAAGAAGTCCTCTTGCTGGAGTGTGTCCAGCAAGAGATCCTCCGATGTCTAAGTTATGATGATATGAAGAGAATATAAGAGATTCTCAGTAGTCTGTCAAGGCATCCAAGTACTTACCTAGAAGGTCCTCTAGAAAGCACATTGTATAGGCAAAGGCAAGCATCTATCGCCCAAGAATTCGTGCATGTGGGTCGGCTAAGATTGGTAGGCTTTCACATATTTCGAAAATCAGGTCAGGCATTTTGCATGTGAATCGCATCCTGCCTATTTAACTAGCGTGATTTCATAGACCACACGAGATTACGACTGAGGTGTCTCCAATTGTATGGAGTTTTTGAAATTCAAAATTAACTGCATGCTTCTAGGCTTGCCACATGGTTGGCTTTAATTGATAATTCAAAGACTTTGTGGTAGACTTTGGTTCTCGATTCAGAGGCTTCATGGTGAGCTTGGTTGGCCAACCCTTCGTATAAGTTGTGGTCAATTCTGAGATACATCTCTTGCCTCCCACTTCCATAGCCGAGCCTACTGGCTCAGGTTGCAGAAGTAGTCTCCTCGATAGGGTCAGCCAGCAAAGATTGCCCGCGAAGCTAGGTGATTATCAGGGTCGCTTTTCTGTATTTGCTCTTTTAATATCAGTAAAGAGATTTTCTACATTCTGCATTTATGGGAGGCGTGGTCTTTTGTTATTTTCAAAGTGTCAAAATTATGGAAGGAATGTCTACGGGCTGAGTAGATGCTTGAAGTCTTACAGCATTCTGGGAGATCACTCGAGGGCAAATGTTTGGATGACACATGGCCAAAGTTGGCAACGCCCCATATCGACATGGGTCACCCAGGTCTTCTATAAATAAAGCAGATGGTTGTTACAACCCTTTTACCTCATCCCTTCTTGCTACAAAACTTAGAGAGAAAGAGGGTAAGTGTAGGGTTTGTGTGGCCACTCCTTTTATGCCTCCGCATCAAGATCCATCTTCTTCATCCGCCGCTAGGATTTTTCTCTAGTTCCTGGTAGGTAGTTCTACATTTTCGACTTAATTTGAGTCTTCTCCTTTTCCTTGCCTCTTTTTATCCTTCTTTTGCTTGATACTCATGGATTCATCCATTGGAGGCTGATCTTCTAATGTTGAAGGGGTAGGTCAGGGTTCCTACGAACAAGCCTCTGTAGCCTTGGGAGGAATCCACCCCGAGGTGGTCTCGGATCCGGATACCAAAATGACCATCCTTGAGGAATCCGACCTTGACCAAACTTGAACCACATTTTTTATTCCTCAAAATTTTACTGTTTAGCTGGTTGGTCTCTCGGATCGGGTGACTTCTCCCAGAGAGACTTAGAATGCCTTTATACAAGGAGTCCCTAATGGCGGGATTGAGGCTCCCGATCTCGCTAGTTATTATCAAGTTGTTGGCTCAATATCAGCTCGTCCTAGTTTAGCTCATCTCCAATGCTTGGTGGATGATAGTCATTTTTTTTGCTTCACTTGATTGCAAGGAATCATCCCTACTCCAAGAATGTTCCAAACCTTTTTTCAAGTGAAGGCTCACCCTCAAAATAAAGGGTGATGGTATGTTTCTTGTAGGAAGGGCTACAATATCCTTCCTTCGGGCCTTTAGTCGATTCACAATTGGAAGGGCCAATTTTTCTTTATGATCTCTGCGGCTTTTTGGAGATTTCCAACATGGTGGAGGACACTTGTGAAGTAGGAGTTAAGCCTTTTCCCTTTCTTGTCTGATGAAGAGCATGAGTTGGTTGCATCCTTCGCTAGTTGAGAGTCCCAGTTTTGACTGAGCTGCTCCAGGAGTCGGCATTGGTAAACGATGGTTGGAGCCCTACTTTCTCTATCAGTATACTTCCATGCCTCACTTTGTCTTCTATTGATGTCGTTCTACTAATTGACTTAATCTTTCTTCGAGCATGTAGAGATGAAGTTCAAGGTGAACGAGCTTTTCAGTTCTTTGAGGAAGAGGTCTGAAGAGGTCATTCCCTCCTCAAGCAGGAGGAGGAGGGCGATGACAAGCTCATCTGCTGCCGAGGCTAGGCCCACTAGAGGAGGATCGCTGAAGGTGGAGGTGATCGATGTCCCTCCTATATATATGCATTTTTCTGCCATGGTGGCCGATCAAGCAGCTCTTCCAATTGATATCTCTGAGTCCACTCCAATGGCTGCCCTTATAGCTGCTCTAGCTTTTGTGATGGCTCTAGATGTTGTTCGTACTTCGTGGGTTGTGGTAGATGTAGCCCTACCTTCAATGGCCCATCCTAAAGGTCCTCATGCTTCTACACCTACCTCAGATGCTATTGTGCCTAAGGCAGCGACATCTAAACCAGTTTTTACCCCAACCATCGGGGGCACTCACTCATCTTCATCTTTGTTCCAGCCTATCCTGTGGAGCACAGAGCCAAGGGTCTTCTGCCTGAATTGGTCCATGAGGACCTCTGATTCAGTGGTTTGTCGGAGCAATCCCTGCATCATGTGGGACATGATCCTGGGGATGAAGAGAAGAGTTGCACAAAAGGCCGTTGGAGAACATTCTCACCTCGCCTTGTTGGACTGCCATCGAGGTAATGTGGTTGATCCTATACTCTTTTTCTCTTTCTTCCTTTCTCTTTTCTTGTTTAGGGAGACTGACTGTTACTCTCTTCATATCCATTGAGGATGTATGCTGCTCTAGTGCTTATCGAGGTCATCCGTTCCTAGGAGTAGAGATCAAAGGCCTCTAAGTGCCGCCTTCGAAAAATCGAGCATAGTAGGGCCTACAGAGGAGTGCGCAGCCATAGAGAAAAGGAAAGAGGAGGCGAAGATGCGGACTTCCATCTTAGGTGCTAGGGCCGAAGCCGCTGAGGTCAAGCTGGGCCGGATGGTGGCACGACTCTAGGAAATGCAACAGGTTGTTAGTGAGGAAGGGGCCAACATCAGGAGGAAGGCTAGGGAGAATATTTCTTACCTAAAAGATGCGGTCATTGCGGCTGAGTTTCAGACCTCTCAAGCTAAGGAGAAGTTCACCTAGGCAGAAGGCAAAGCCGTCCAATTTGAGAAAGGGCCGACCTCACTAAGAGGGAGGTCGCCTGAGCTAGGGAGGAGGTCTCCCATGCAAAGGAGAAGGCCCAGCATACCATTGCAGACTACAAAGCTTCTGGAGAGTTCCATAATGGGATGTTGGAGGCTGCTAGAGACTCCTCAAGATGGGTTTCACCGTCTGCTAGAGAATGATCCATAAGGTGGCTCCCAAGCTCGACCTCAGCTCGGTTACCTTCTCAGGGGAGTGTTATAATGAAGGCGCATTCTTTCAGATGATGGAAAGCAAAGTCGAAGAAGAGGAGGAGGAAGAAGAAGAAAAAGAATAGAGGGGAGAGGAATAGAGTTGCTTTTTAGCTCAGGTGTTTATGAGCTATAATTTTATATCTTTTCTTTTTTGTCTGTCATTCCTATAATCCTTCTCTAAACGAATGAAGTTCTCTTTTTATTTTTCATCTGCTTGCTTGGTTGCTTGGCTTGATTCATAAATTCTTGTTTCACGGTCTACTCAATTTGGAGCAAGACTACTCGATACTTTAGCCATCGCATCATCCATTCCTGACCTGAGGTGGGGCCGCTAGTGGCTGGCCAATGAGGGTATTATGGCGGGTGTTCTCCCTCAGTCATTATGTAGCCATGTTCTATACGTTTCTTCAAGAAAACATGAACATCTCATGCTAACCAATGTCCAATGTCCAAAATGTTCTCCCCCAATGGAAATGAAACTGAATTTGAGCAACGATGCCACCTCAACAACCGATTCCTGGGGAATATTTTCTGGATTAATTGTGTATTGCCTAAAAACTAGGCACGTGTCTAGCGATCAAGATTGGGTGCGCTGATCTCAACTATATGCGCTTTCTATAAATAGATTCAGGATCCATCCTCCGAGATATTGGGTTGACCCGTGCGACCCTTCATTGCTTCCTCTCTTCTTTGAGGGAGCCTGAGGGATCTTTTAATCGCTGAGTCTGTTTCAGCCTTCCTAATGAAGGCTTTCCATTGAAGGAGGGGCACTAGGCTGGTGAAGGCAGAGGCAGAACGAAGAATGAGAGTAACCCAAGAGGAAGGTGTAGTCTTCAATATAACCGAACCGGCAGTGAAATCATGAATCACGCCTCTGCACACTATGGAGGATGGGGGAGAGGTTGCTCTCATGGTGGAACGCAAACCTTCGACCATTGTTGAACATGAAAAAGTTGAATCCTCACTAGAGGATACTTGACGGAGGATCCTTGTGTCACCCTTTAAAAGGGGTGCAATAGAAAGTGGCTGCTAGACTCCTTTTAGATGTTGTAGTCCACAAAGGTCTAATTGCCTTTAAACTATCCACTTAAGTTATCATTTTTATAGCCTCACATGTTTTATTATTTAAGCATATACCCCATTGATAAGTTGGTACTGTTGTAATTGGAGCAATAAGTAAATAAAGGCTTTCTCTTTATCATATCTCTTCTGCTCCTCTTCTTTCTATTATCTTTTATGGTGCGTGCAAGCCCAGTGGTCGGGTTCATTATCACAGATCCTTCTTCCTCTATCAAGGGTTAAACTCCGTGCCTAGCATCAAAAGATGTCCAGGGTCCTGCCCCCCAGCCTCAATGGCTTTTAGCAGTGTCGTGGGCCACGTTCACTTGAAGGGGTTGCTAATACCATAGCATAGGGGCTAACCATCTATGAAGTTGGTGCCTCAGCTCGGGTTGCCTCACTGAAATCTCTATGTGGGCTGTAAGGATCGGAAACTCCACTTGGGCTGTTCCAACCTAGAGCGGTCAGTTAACCCGCCAAATCTTTGGCATAAGGGCCAGAATCTCCACTTGAGCTGTCCCAATCTATAGAGGCTGATTAGCTCACTAAGCCTTGGTCTTGCAACTAATGCATGAAATTTTAACAACTAGCATGTGGGCTTTATGATACTACTTTTTACTTGATTTATAGTTTTCCACTTCTGGCCTAGACAAACCATTCATAGATGATGATACATGATGGAAAATGGTATAATGCATAGTCTAAAACATGTGGATATTTGATCATTTATAGCATCAAGTACCAAACCGAATTGGCCCGTGCATCAACATGCTACTCCCTGGCATATGAGCTAGGCATATATGATTGCTGATAATGAGACCGTGGTAGTATCTATTGAGGTAGCTGCCTCCCCGCCCTTGAAACAGGGGCAAGCTACACCATAAATAGGTTGAACCACTATCCTTCATCCATTGCCACTGGAGAACATTCGATTCTAATAGAAGGAACCTATGTTGGAATGACTCCACCGACATTCCTGCTTAGAGTGATCTACCGATCAGAGTGGCTAAAGCCCATCCCGGGCTTAGATACTGGCCTAATATTGACTGAAGCATCATTGATGGCCTATTTGATCTTATGCACTCCTATATTTGCCTGCAAGGTCCCTTCCTCATGATCTCAATTTGTAGATTTGGGGGACTACATGGAGAAAATTTCGGCCTCATCCTTTGGGTGGGTTGAAAAATGAAATTAAGTTTCTTGAGGATCTCAACATCCTCGTACCATGAAACTTGATAAGCTACTTCACTCAATAAAGTTGTGGGATCAACTAATTTCACCATGGTATACACTGAAATATGTTTTAGTGCACAATATTAGCTTTCGATAGCGAAAGCAAGTCTATTGACCTATTCTAATATCAAAGCCAAAGATGCCATATATTGTTCTAATAGCGGCCCTAGAATAGCAGCCACTTTCTCTACAAATGTTGCTTTGATCTTCTTCCACAAGATTTAATGATAGCTACGTAGTTGTCCCACTAAAACCAGTGTAATGATGGCTACACAAGTTCCCATCATAAGCAATGTGATCATGACTATGCATTGTCTCACAGGAAGCAATATGATGATGATTATGTGGTGTCTGACCAGGCGTGTCACAAAAGAATTGTTGCCTCCTTTTTTGTCCTATCTGGGTGTGCACCAAGAAACTCGGGATATCATAGAACTCGGTTAGCAAAGAAAGATGTTGATTCTTAACGGCAATTTGGTTAGAGTGTATGGGCATGCCACTGATACTGGATCAGCTAGCAAAATGATGGTAGGAATCGAATGGAGGATAGAAAGTAGTGTGGGTCCATATTTCTTAACCTTCAAGGACTTTCGCCATTGTCATACCTCCATCGGAATGTGGATGGATTGGATAGGAATGTTTCACTAGGCAATGGTAGAAGGATGTAGTGTTGGGCTGCGCTAGAGATATGGTTCTGGGCTACAATAAAAATCTAAGTTATGCCTATTTATAGGATAAAAACTACTAGTAGAATAAAACTAATATAAGATAAAAAAATATGTTAGATTAATTGTCAAATGGTCATGATACAGAATATAGTTCTAATACTTATACTAAAACAAAATAACTGCAACATAACTGTTGGTTCTTGCAACTGCCCATGTTGTCACGATCCTCAATGGTTTAGCGGTTTGATCTCATGATCCCATGTGTAATGTAACTGCAAACTAGATCACAATCTATGTCCTTCGGCATGCAGCTCGTACCAGTGTATCACAATTAATCATGGCTGAACTTCAATTCTTCAGCCTATCTATCCATATTATGGCCGAAATTTATCTCTTCGACCTATATTTCCATACTTAGCCAAACTCTGCCCAATCCAGCAAGGGTCAAATGACTTCTATTTGCTCTATTTTCATTAAACCTAATCCACATAGTGCTTATTTTCGATTGCTAGCTAGATTATTGATATGGGTGTAAACAAACTGTAATAAATTTTATCAAGTGAGGAGGTATAAGACAAAGGAGGAGGATTTGGTCATAGTATTGATAAGCAAGCCAAAGGCTTAGGAGTTGTTCGTGATCAACCACAATAAATAGAAATAGATTGAGCGACTAAAATGGTCTTAGAGACATTCCCAAGTGCAAAAATTCTATTACAGGCCAAAATTAAAGAGATGATTAATATAAGTTATGACCAATAAATATGATTCTTGGTCTGATAATTGGTGCAGAGCAACCATGAAGATGAATGTGCATAGTTGAGGATAACTGGTGTCAATTTTCAAAACCATCAAGAGTGGAGGCCAAATGTGGTGGTAATCATCCGAATGTCCAGTTTAATATCTATTAACATGAATAAGTAGAAATGGTACTTTTTATAGATCTTTGGACAATTAGATCAATATATTTTATCTTACCTTAGTTTATCATAGTTCTATCTTAAAAATAAATACAACTTAACCTATCACTACTATATAGCTCATCGCTACATCTCTATCCCTATCTAAATCCATCTTCTTCGAACAGTCGTATAATGGTAGTGAAAGTCCTTAAGGTCAATGCACCTAAATCCATATTGATATATATCCTCCCTTCAATCACCATTAGCTTTCTAGCTGATCTGATGCTGGTGGGATATATATGCATAACTACCCTCGTCATTTAATTTGTTGCCCCTATCTTTTAGCACACTCGGATGGGACTTTGCCAACGAGTCCCATGGCACGTCTGGATGGGACAGAAAGAGTGCCAACAAAAATAAAATTAATATTAGATCAATTATGACTATTATTATTATGATAATAAAAAATACTGATTTTAAGAGGAGTCTATTATATGAGATACTAGGATTATTAAAATTGAAAAATTATGAAAAGATTCACCACAAATACCAATCTCTCTCTAAGTATGAAGTATAAGGGTGTATAAGCTTGGATCATGTTAGGATGGGTCCAGTAAAGCACACATTTAGTTAGAGTGATATATAGATGTAAATAATTTTGTTAATAAAATTTTATTTATATTTTATTATTTTGGAGAAGAACAATTCATTTGCATTTTAAATAGGGTGGTATTATTTTGAATATTATACTAAAAGAGTAAGGTGCAGTAGGTTAATTTATCGTACTGTGAACATTGTAGTGGTTACAAAAGTCAACCATTTCGTTATACTAGTTATAATGTACACGCTGATGTACATGATTTCTAGGTAACTTAATTACAATGTTAATCCTTAAGAACCTGAAAATAATTAGTATTTTTTAAATATTTTTATTAAATTGGATTTCTCTCAAAGTCCATCAACATTAGGAAAGCCCTTTTTAGAGGTTTAGTATTTCTTTTCAAGACCTTTAAAAGAAATCTAATTATGGCTAGGGATTGTGACACGCTAATCCTTTTTGTTATTAGGACAAATTACTACTAGAAATCTAAGAATACATATAGCACCTGGATTTTTGGTTATCAGGATAGAATAGTCCTTATAACTCAACTAATGATTGATTTGGTGTGCTTTTCATCTATTTAGCGATGATTATACTCTCTGATTTTTTATTACTAAAATATACACTATTTAAAGAAACGAAGAGAGGTGAACAGATCGTCCATCTAAATAATGTTGATCCAATAATAGGAAAAACTAAAGCGTGATCATTGTTACTTTAATAGTTGCAATCAATCAAATCAATAATTAGTTAAATGACAGGGACTATTTTATCCTAATAATCAAAAAATAGGTGCATCATTAATTTTTACATAAGAAGGGGACCATTTTGAGATTGGGTTGAAGAAAGAGGACTAACATGTCAAAATCTCATATGGTTGGCATATGAATCCTCTTTTTCCAACCCAATCTCAAAAGTTAAATATTTAATTTAGAAATTTTTAATTTCAAGAGATATTTGATAAGAGTTATTTTCGAAATTGAAAATTAAGAAATTAAGCTACTTTCATATAATTAAGGTAAGGATAGTAAGCTTTCTTATAACCAAGGCTATTTAGCTGTTATCTTATCATTCTTTTGATATTTCCATCATTTCTTATCATATATTTATAGGAACTAGTATTTTAAAATTTACTTTTTTTGATAGATGGTAAAGAATAATTTGTTATTGAACAAACAATGGCATGATCACATAGCATCACTATTTTCCGGTATTGGCCAATATCTTTTCTATTTAATAGCAAAAAATGAGTATTCCAATAGAAGAATAACCCATGCATGATGAATTTTTTTATGACGCTTGTCAATTAATCTAAGTTAGCTCATGAAAATATGTTCTAAGACACACCCATTCAGCACAGTCTATTCTTGGTAGATTGTTGGGCTTAGCTACAAGAACTGAAGAACCAATTTCCCGTGGTAGATGAGTCATTATTCAAGACAAAGGCTGGACCAATATAATCTTCCACTTCTTCCAAATTGGTTCTTCCAGAAGTCATGTTGGTTTTGTTTGGTGGAATTCGATATCACCAAGGAATTCTCTGTCTTACTTGTCTCTACCTTAAGGCTATAATCTTTGACCAAATCAATAAATGTTATAAAATGTTCATAAGAGATTAGTATAATGATCTAGTGTTGACAAGAAGCATCTTGACACATGCAAGCCTAGAGCTGCGCACACAATCAAGGCAGCAGAAAATCTGGTTATATACTACAGTTGTAGATTAGAATGTTATGGTCGTTCAAGCCGTAAGAAGCAAGCTGTGGTCCCTATTCCATGCACTGCCAGGCACATGGACTTGGGTATGGAAGGGAGCTAACTACACTTACACTCAATCACATAATTAAGGAAGGGATTGGGAATGCTCAAGCCCAAAACCTCCTCTCCAAGCCAAATCAGCCCTGCGCGATAAAGCTATCTTTGGTAGAATTTTGAATCGAAGGCCTGGGTTAAGCATTCCTGGATTGAATTTCACCTACCACCGGAAATACCCCTCGATGACTTCTTCAATTGTGATGCACTGGAATGATTTTCAGAGGGCATTTCAAGAATTGTGGTTTATGGTTTGTGGCTAGTCAAGTCTCTAAATCATAGGAGTTTTCTATATTTTTTGGTCTTAGCACTTCCTTCTACTTTATCTTTCCAATTCAGCATTCGACTAGTCTACCCAAGACCACAAACTTTGACTGGTCAATAATTTACGGCTTTGATTCAGTCAGCGCACTTCAGGCTGAGTATAAATCCTTGCTTCTCTGCATCAACTATGCATACGTGCAGAGAAATAGAGTGAGAGAGATGGAGAGGGGGGCTTCTCTCTTCTCTGTAACTTCGAAGCCAATGGGAAACCAGGCCATGGTCTATCTTCTTCTAGGGCTTGCTATTCTAGCAGTAGCAGATTGCAATTTAGAAGGTACTTTATATTTTAATGTTCAACGCTTTCTTTTTCAAGCTACCGTACTCTCTAACTTGGAATTCTCCAAAGCCAAACTTGTTTCATAGTTGAAAACTAATCACCTCTGTTTAATCCTTGTTCTAGTTAAGGGATATTTTTGGAAATTTTGTCAGATTTTATATTGCACCAGCAAGCCATAGATTTAATGATCTGTTCGAGTCTATGCATACAAATCATTGACCCAAAACCATCAGATAGAACTGAAATAGTTATAATCATCCATCCTCAAAAATGTTGCTAGGATTTTGTGGCATATGTAACAAATCATTGAATCCTTTACTGATAAACATTGGACGATGACATACGCATGAAATTGGTGATGGATTCAACTTCAACCATAAAGTTCATGCATGAACTATATAAATCACCAAGTAAATTGGATTGTCAAGTAAGTTGGTAAGTTCTAATCCTGTCAGGTTTGGAGGTAACCCAGACTTCAAATGTGAGCAGAACAATCCAGTTCTGGCTCCAAAGATGGACCAGATTCCCCAACAAAGTTGGATTTCCCCACTTGTATCAAAACCATGTTAGATTTCCCAATTAAACCCTACCTCTTATAGTTCAAACATAAGTTAGCTATAGTCAGAAATTTTCAGAAACAATTTTAGACCTGAGCCTGGTGAAATGGGTACATTCATCTTCAAATTTTTGACTTGAAACTAATCTAGATCACTGTTTTGTCAAACTTGCTCCCCTAGATAACTAATATGGTTAATCTTGTACTTAATCCTCCTCTTCCTCTTATCGTGCAGTTGATATACTCCACAGTCAAAGATTGGCTTGGGATGACCCAAATAATGTTCTTCAGAGCTGGGATCCTACTTTGGTTAATCCATGCACATGGTTCCATGTAACTTGCAACAACGACAACTCGGTCATAAGGGTGTATGTGCCTCAAACCCTAAGCCCAAATGGCAACTTCAATAGTTTTTTAAGTTTTTGAGTTGTTAATTTTGATTTCTTTTTAATTATAAGACAATTTTTAACAGGGATCTGGGGGAGGCAGGGCTGGCTGGGCCTCTTATTCCACAGCTGGGAATGTTGGCAAACCTTCAATACCTGTAAGATTTTTTTTTCCAAAATTTTTTTTCTCATATTGTAATACAATGGCAATTATATCCTTGAAAAAGGAGCTAATAAGAGATGAATGGCTTTGTAGGGAGCTCCATGGAAACAGAATAAATGGATCAATACCAAAGGCGTTGGGAAAACTGAGGAGCCTAGTGAGCTTGGATCTCCAACAGAATTTACTATCTGGTCCCATACCATCTTCTCTTGGCAACATTAAGTCGCTGAGATTTGTGTATGTTTTTGTACTTTTTCTTTCTCTTATCTCCTTCGATATGCAGATGTGATCTAAATTTCATCAGTTAGTAGGATTGCATGATTATGTGAAATATCTTCATTTATATGAAAGTAGTGAAGGTATTCTGAGGCATGCTAAGGCTGCTTTTGGACTGAGGTCTTCTGGAAGCTAAAATATAGACTCGACTGGTTGCTTATAAGAGAAAAAGTACCCATAAAATTGGATCTTATTCCTTCATTTCCTTCATTCCGTGGTTAATTATTTTTTTTTATACTAACTATATTTATAGTTATATTGAAGAGAACTATGAATATTTGTTGCAGGAGATTGAATCGAAACAGGCTTACAGGTGAGATACCAATTGAGATGCTTAATCTTATCCGGACTGGCAACTTGAGCGTCATGTGAGTACCAGAGCCTCCTTTCTCTTCTGGATTCCAGACTGCTGGAGGCTGTGGAGGATTTAACAAAACTAATGATAAAATCTAATAAAACCAAATGACTCAGTAAATCGTTTCTTCTAATTTAAAAAAGAAAAAAGAAAAAAATTCATCTTCCCTGACTGTGTGGAGAGAGCTATATGAGAAGCATGGAAATAATTGCTGGACTGTGTAGTCAAGCAATTCATTTTATTAACAATTCTTCCCTTTTTTATTTTGTAGGAATGTTTCTGATAACTATTTGGATGGCACACTTAGAAGATCCGAGCAGACAGGTATAGAAGGAGTACCCTTTTGGCAAGCCTGTAACTCATTTAGATTCCGAATTGCTCTCAACATCTTCAATTCAGTTCTGTGTTAATCTTGGTGTGTGCTGTTTCCTTGAAGGATTTACAATTACCACGATCATGCAAGACCAGAAGGCATCCAAGTGACTCAACGGCAGCTCCACTGATTGCAGCAGAACGACAAAATTTTCTTATATGTTAGCATTCATGGATGATGAAACTGTACTACTAGCTGAAGGGAAAGCATATGCAATCCCTTGCTCGTTGGCCACCATTATATCTGGACGTTCTGTTCTCCCTCTAAGAGTGCTCTCAACTCCTACTTGTCTTCTGTTAAATGTTCTCTCTTTTAAATGATAGTGTTGATCCTCTGATGGGCCGCTAAGCATAGCCACTCACCCAGTGCAGGGGAGGCTGGTGAGCAAAGGATGGTGATCATTGGCATCTCTGAATTGCCTCGTAACCAAGGATTTCAAATTTCTAAGGAGTTGAGATATCACTAGTCCTAATATAAGAAACAGCAAATATATAGTAGTGCAATTAAAGTGATGCATTCATTACTCGTAATCATGATTCCCATACCGTTGTGTACCATATATACTATACCATACTAGTACTAAACCAATATAGAAAATTAAAAATATACCAAATGTCGATATATCGAATCGGTCCCTGTACTGAATGTACCAATCTAGTAATAAAATGATACCAGTACGAGATAAATGGTTGTTACAAATAATGGTTTGCCTTGTCAGAAGGGACTCCTCCAGACCGCTGGCAAGCTAAGAAAACTACAACATCACACTAGATCTAAAGATTAAAGCCACAACGACGCGCATGCCTGTAGCACATCTGTTACATATTTTGGCCGCATTAAGAAGCAGCCCCAGATGACCATGTGGCAAACATGGTCAAGGAGGAGACTCTCCTAGAGGCCATGGATAGCTAATGTAGGTCAAGGACTAGAGGAAAAACTCTAATGGAGTGGAAATGGCACCGGAAGAAGGAGCTAGGGTTTTTGAAATAAAGAAAACGGTGAACAGGAGACGATTCGGCTAAGTTAAAAAGCCATCGACCCATCCTCGAGACGACTCGAGATTAAGTCGACTCGGGTTTTACTCGAGTTGACTCGAGCCCTGTCTCGCCTAAAGATATTCAATTTTTCTTGGGTCAAATTCAGTTCTAAAAATAGTCTAGATGATATCAAATGAAAAGAATTGTCAAATATAAGCTTAAATCAGTTGAATTTCAAGATAAGAAGAGAAAATTAATAGGAGTTAGGGAATTCTATAGGAAAGGATCCAACACTCCTAAATCTCTTCTAAGCTTACAAAACCTATCCTTACTCAAGGGGTTTGTAAAAATATCAGCTAGTTGTTTATTAGTACAAACATACTCAAGCATTACATCATCATTCAATATATGATCTCTTATGAAATGATGTCTTATCTCAATATGCTTAGTTCTTGAGTGTTGTATAGGATTTTTAGTTAAGTTTATGGCACCATTATTATCACATATTATGAGTATTTCAGATTGCTTAATGCCCTAATCTTCTAGTTGCAGTTTGTCCATAGAATTTGTGCACAGCAACTTCTGGCGGCAATATATTCGGATTCAACCGTAAATAATACAACTAAATTTTGCTTCTTACTAAACCATAAAATTAAGTTTTCTCCTAGAAATTGACATGTACCACTGGTGCTTTTTTAATCTAATTTGCATTCCGCAAAATTAGCATCAGTATATCCTATTAAGTTTATGTTTGAATCTTTTGAGTACCATAAGCCTATAATTTTTGTTCCAACTAAATATTTAAAAATTCTTTTAACAGCAAGTAAATGTGATTCCTTAGGATTAGACAGATACCTAGTACACATGCAGACACTAAATATGATATCAAGTCTACTAGCAGTAAGATAAAGAAGTGATCCAATCATACCTCTATAAAGCTTTTGATCAACATTCTTATCTAATTCGTCTTTATCTAATTTGCATGAGGAGCTCATAGGTGTGGCAATTGATTTGTTGATCTCCAACCCAAACTTCTTAAGCATCTCCTTGATGTACTTTGTTTGGTTAATGAAGATCCCTTCCTTTAGTTGTTTGATTTCAAGTCCAAGAAAGAAGTTTAGTTCATTCATCATACTCTTTTCAAATTCTCCTAGCATTAGCTCAGCAAACCCTTGACAAAGATTATTGTTAGTAACACCAAATATGATGTTATCTACATAGATTTGTACTATTAATAAGTCTTTATCTTTTCTTTTTAGAAATAGTGTTGTATCTACATGTCCTCTAGTAAAATCATTTCCTAAAAAAAATTTACTAAGTCTTTCATACCAAGCCCTTGGGGCTTGCTTTAAACCATAAAGTGCTTTGTTTAATCTGAAGACATAATCAGGATATGTATGACTTTCAAAATCTGGAAGTTGTTCTACATATACCTCCTCAGTTATATATCCATTTAAAAATATACTTTTAACATCCATTTGGTATAATTTGAAATCCATAAAGCATGCAAATACAAGTAATAGTCTAATAGCTTCTAGTCTAGCTACAGGTGCAAAAGTTTTATCAAATCAATTCCTTCTTCTTGGTTATATCCTTTTGCAACAAGCCTAGCCTTGTTTCTTACAACTATTCCATTTTCATCCAATTTATTCCTATATACCCATTTTGTTCCTATTATTGATTTGTTTTTAGGTCTTTCAATTAAGTCCCAAACATTATTTCTTGCAAATTGATTTAATTCCTCTTGCATGGCATTCATCCAATTTACATCGTGTTCAGCTTTTTCTATAGTTTTAGGTTCAACTTGTGAAACAAAAGCTAAGTAATTACTTAAATTTTTAAGAGACACTCTTGTTCTTACTTGTTGAAATGGATCACCAATGCTTAACTCTTTAGGGTGACTATGTGCTTAACTCTTCTATAATTATCTTTTTCAATTCCGTTTTCTAAAATGCTTACTTTATCTTCAGGATCTTTCTTTAGGGTGACTATGTGCTTAACTCTTCTATAGTTATCTTTTCAATTATGTTTTCTAAAATATACTTTTAACATCCATTTGGTATAATTTGAAATTCATAAAGCATGCAAATACAAGTAATAGTCTAATAGCTTCTAGTCTAGCTACAGGTGCAAAAGTTTCATCAAATCAATTCCTTCTTCTTGGTTATATCCTTTTGCAACAAGCCTAGCCTTGTTTCTTACAACTATTTCATTTTCATCCAATTTATTCCTATATACCCATTTTGTTCCTATTATTGATTTGTTTTTAGGTCTTTCAATTAAGTCCCAAATATTATTTCTTGCAAATTGATTTAATTCCTCTTGCATGGCATTCATCCAATTTACATCGTTTTCAGCTTTTTCTATAGTTTTAGGTTCAACTTGTAAAACAAAAGCTAAGTAATTACTTAAATTTCTAAGAGACACTCTTGTTCTTACTTGTTGAAATGGATCACCAATGCTTAACTCTTTAGGGTGACTATGTGTTTAACTCTTCTATAGTTATCTTTTCAATTCCGTTTTCTAAAATGCTTACTTTATCTTCAGGATCTTTCTTTCTTGAGGAATGACTAAAAGTTTCATCAAATACAACATGAATGGATTCTTCAACAACAAGTGTTCTTTTGTTGAAGACCCTAAATGTTTTGCTAGTTAAGGAGTATCCTAAGAAAATTCTTTCATCTGATTTTGCATCAAATTTTTCTAGGTTGTCTTTACCATTATTATGTATGAAACACCTACATCCAAATTCATGAAAATAACTAATATTTGGTTTTCTATCTTTCCAAAATTCATAAGGTGTTTTCTTTAAGATTGATCTCATTGAAACTCTATTTAATTAAAATATAGCATGCTGTGTTTACAGCTTCAGCCCAAAAATATCTTGGGAGATTTTCTTTACATAGCATAGTACAGACCATTTCTTCTAATGTCCTATTCTTTCTTTCTACTACCCCATTTTGTTGAGGTGTCCTAGATACTAAAAAATTATGGTTTATTCCATTTTTATTGCAAAAATTTTCAAAGTGATGATTTTCAAATTTAGTGCCATGATCACTTTTAATTGAGATAATAATTGTATCTTTCTCATTTAAAACTTTCTTATAGAATTTTTGAAGTACTAAAAAAGTTTCATCTTTATGTGCCAAAAATGGTACCCATATGAATTTAGAAAATTCATCTACTATTACAAGACCATATTTCTTTCCTCCTAAACTAATAGTTCTAGTAGGTTCAAAAAGATCCATATGAGGTAATTCTAGTGGCCTAGAAATTGAAACAATGTTTTTAGATTTAAAAGACTTCCTTGTTTGTTTACCTAATTGACATGCCTTACATATTCTATCTTTTTCAAAATTTAAAGTAGGAATTCCTTTAACTAGTTCCTTTTTTATTAACTTAGATATTAGAACAATGCTAGCATGACCTAGTCTTCGATGCCATAGCCAACTAGCTTCATTAACTTTACCATCCGTGGCAACTAGACAATGACTACTCATGGTAAGATCATCTAGATTTATCATGTATATATTGCTATATCTATGTCCCATAAAGATGATGTTATTGTCTAGGGGTTAGTTACAATGCATAGAGATGCTTCAAAGAAATCTTAAATCCTTTATCACACAATTGACTAATACTAATAAGATTGTGCTTTAAACCCTTCATATATAATACATTATCTATAAAGATAGAGGAAGTGATTTGAATTTTACTAATACCGATAATACGACCTTGGCCATTATCACCAAAAGTCACTACTCCTCCTTCCTTTGCTTCAAGGGTGAAGAATTGATCTTTGTCATCCGTCATATGTCTTGAGCAACCATTATCAAGATACCAATTTTTTTTAGTTTTCTTGGCCGCAAGACATACCTATAAACATAGATCATACATTTTTAGGTACCTAAGCCTTCTTGAGTCCTTCATGGTTAGTATAGATGGTTTCTTTTGGAATCCAAACTTTTTTTACTTTGTTATTTTTAGGTATTTTTTTGTGATTGCAAACATATGATTTATGTCCAGGTCTACTACAACAAAAGCATGTTACTTCTTTCAGTTTAGATTCAGTTGCTTTAACAAAAAAAAAAAATTAAGAAGTTTCTTTTTGGCTTATAACCTAAACCGGCTTTGTTAAAAATAGCTCTTTGATTGTTCAAAATCATTTCTAATTTTTTTGAGCTATAGGTGAACTTTTCTATAATAGATTTGTATTTATCTACTTCTTTCTTTAACTTTTGGTTTTCATTCTTCAAGTCTTTGCTAAGGTTAGTTTTTCATATTTTAGCTTTTGAGTTTCATTGATTAAACATTCTTTTTCCTTATCAAGTTTTTTAGAATGATCAACAAGAGTTTGATTTACAGTTCTTTATTTTTCATTCCAAGTTTTCTATAATCATCAATTAGTTCATGGAAAGCATCATGTAATTCTTCAAAAGTAAAGTTCAAGAAGGGTTTAGATGTTACCTCGTTTTCGTGTGCCATAAGACAAAGATTGGCCATTTCTTGAGGTTCATCTTCGGATGATGTCTCATCACTATCACTCCACGTTGCTACAAATACCTTCTTCTTCTTCTTAAATATTTTCTTTAGTAGAGGACATTCATGCTTGAAATGTCCAGGTTTCTTACACTCAACATATCATAGGTTCTTTTTCTTTTTCTGATTCTCCTCTAACCATGGGATTTCTCTTGAAGTGTGGCTTCCTTCTCCTTATGAATTTGTTGAATTTTCTTGCTAGGAGTGCCACATCATCGTCTTCTTCTTCTTCTTCACTGTTGTCCTTATATTCCTTTTGAGCAATGGCCTTCAAGGCTATAGCCTTCTTTCTTTAGGTCTCATCCTTATTGCGTTGCTTCATGGCCAGCTCGTATGTCATTAGAGATCCAAGAAGCTCTTCTAGTGGAAGCATGTTGAGATATTTGGCCTCTTGAATTGCTGTTACCTTGGCTTTCCATGATCTTGAAAGTGATCTAAGAATTTTTCTGACAAGATCGGTGTTAGTATATGTTTTACCTAAACTTTTTAAACCATTAACAATGCCAGTAAATCTAGTAAACATAGCAGTTATGGATTTATTTGGTTCCATTTTAAACAATTCATACTTATGCACCAATATGTTAATCTTGGATTTCTTGACTTGATTGGTACCTTCATGGGTAATCTCAAGTCTATCCCATATTTCTTTGGCTAAAATGCGGTTGAATTTTATTGAATTCATTAGGATCAAATGCACAATATAAAACATTCATTGCTTTGGCATTTAATTGTGCTAACTTTCTATCATTGTCATGCCAATCTCTCTCAGATTTGGGGATGACTATATTATCTATTATGTGTGTGGGGATGTGTGGTTCATTAATAATTATGCTCCAAATGTCATAATCTTGTACTTGAATGAAAATTCTCATTCTTGCTTTTCAATAGGTATAATTTGTTCTATTGAACAAAGGGGGCCTATTTGTAGATTGGCCTTCAGCTAGAGAAGATCCAACGAAGGTTACCATCTAATCTTTTGCTCTTGACGGTTAGGTCAACAAATAAAACTAGAGCACCTGCTCTGATATCACTGGTTGCCCAAAAGACAACCCAAGAGGGGGAAGGGGAATTGGATCTTTAAAAATTAAGCTATTCAATTTATACTTAGTGAAAGCTTTTTTGATTTTAAGCTGAAGCAATAATGGAAATGCAATAAGGAAGGGAAGACAATTAAATCATAACACAAACACTCAAGATTTTTTAGTGGTTCAGAGCTAACTCTTGCTCCTACGTCCACTCTCCAAGTTTCACTTGAAAATTTATTATAATCCTCAAATTACAGCCTGGTTGTTTTGCAAGTTCACAACCCAACTCGTTGTTTTACAGTTGATTTTTTTTGGATCACCAACTTAAAACCAAATCTCAACCAACCTTGGTTGAATACAGTCCAATTCACGGGCTTGGACAAAGCCTTAACCCCTTGATTTAATCCCTTGATTGAATCAAGTTACAAAATAAGAAATAATTATTTTACAATAGTTACAAGCTTCTTTATACAAGCAGATATATCAATTTAAATAAAAGGGTAAAGGAAGAAAGCCTGTAAACAAAGATGCTGCTAGAAGACTTTGGCTTCTTCTTTTCTTGACCCTCTTCTGATTGACACGAGGTTGAGGATCGCTGAGGCAGCTTTGATTGGAGAGAAAGCTTTGAATTCAACTACTTGCTTTTCTTCTTTCTCTTTTCTTTGAATGGCCCTTGAATGCTCTAAATGAGATGTTTGTCTTGAATACTCTTTTTGGATCCCTCAAATACTTGAATAATTAAAAAAACTATAAAACACACATTCATATAGCCTTCTTCCATAAAAATAGTCGTTAGAAGAGGAAAAAGAGCTGTTCTGCCATATTTGAAAATTCTGACAAACTAGCCATTGGAGTCCCAGCAGATTTAGAGTCGACTCGAGCATTCTGGGAGATGGCTCGCCTGAGGTAGGAGACGTCTCATGCTTGTTGGGAGTCAGCTCGCAATCGGGCTCTTAAAAAGTTGCCTTCTGTCATTTTTGTGGAAGACGGCTCGTGACACTCTGGAGTCGGCTCGCGTTCTGCCTGTTTGAAAATGGCCTACTGTCTTTCTTGAGAGAGACAGCTCATGTATGTCGGGAGACGTCTCGCATTCTGCCTTATTAAAATGGTCTTCTATCTTTACTGAGAGAGACAGCTTGCGTATGTCAGGAGACGTCTCGCATTCTGCTTCATAGAAAATAGTCTTCTGTCTTTACTGAGAGAGACGGCTCGCGTATGTCGGAAGACGGCTCGCGTTCTATCCGGAGAAAAGTGCTGTTCTTGGAGACTACTCGTGCTCAGCTGGAGACGTCTCACACACTGGCACATTTGAGATAGTCTTCTATTTTTACTACGGAAGTCGACTCGCCTTAGTCATGAGTCGACTTGATGATGTGTCAGTCCATTTTCTAAGTGCTAGAGACATTTCGTCCATAGTGGGAGACGTCTCGTGGATTGTCCAATTACAACTAAGGTTCATTCTAAGTGTTTAACTCATCTTAATTTCTTTAAACCTTTTTCTAATGAATTCCTCTTAAGTTTTTATGCATTTTCTCTTGAAACACTCACTTAAATTCATTAGTATATTAAGAAATATACTCAAGTATTTTGGGCTCATCAAAATCAAATAGGAGATCAAACACAATTGATCAACAAAAATTTTATTAAATTTGCTTTTGAAAAATCTAATATGACAGAAAGATTTTATGTCCATGTCAAAAATATATAAATTATTCTTCTCTAACTCTAAAAATTATTGAAGAATATTTAGTGTGGAATGATTCTCTAAAAGATTATAATAAATGGGTGTTTTATAGAAAGTCCATATTGTTGTCTCTATATAACTAACCCTCTTATATAAAACACATCTCTAGTTTTGGATCCAGTAACATGAAAAAATATCTTGTAAAAAAATATAATATAAAGGGTTTACTCAGAAATACTCTTGGATATGGTATTGAAAAATTAACAGATTTTCAGTGAAGGATAAGAAGTAGCTACAATCGGTCATAAGAGTACATTTATTGATTCTATGCATGTTGAGGCACTTATACATTCATCTAATGGTGAGACAGCTCGGTATCAAAATTTGGTGAAATATTGTGATCAAGAACTATTCGGATTGTAAGAATTTTTTTTAAAAAAATTCTTGTGCATTTATTCTATTTGAAATATTTGAATGGTTGGTCTAGCAAAAAATAATTGTCTGAATGCATTTATGAAAAGTGTTACTTTGCCATTATCTTCTTATGAAGCCAAAAAACTAGTAAAAAGGCTAGATCTTAAATATGAAAAGATACACAATTGTCTGAATGACTGTATTTATAACATAGTGAAAATGTTAACCAAGAGTCATGTGAAAAATATGGATCTTCACGATGGAAAAAATATAAAGAATACGAGCATGATTTGTTGAATGAAGTGGATGCTAATGGACTAAAAAAAATAGCCAAAGTTTTGCAGTATTTTTCTCTCATACCTAGATTGAAACGGATGTATGCATCATCGAAGATAGCTTCGTCGATGAGAAGGCATGACTAAGGTCGTACAAAGGATGAAATGTTCAGACACCAAATGGATAGTTTAGCATGAAAAATATTTGATGATAGGCATCACAATTTTGCTTTTGATGTTTGCAGCGTTATATTGGATTTAGCTACGAATGGGTTCAATCCATTCTGAACGATAAGTTCTACATACACCACTTGACCTATTGTTTTGATTCTTTATAATTTGCTGCCATGGATGTGTACGAAACAGTCTTTATTTATTTTATCAATAGTTATTCCAAGTGATAAGGGTCCAGATAATGATATTGATATTTTTCTGCAGCCTTTAATAGAGAAATTAAAGTAGTTATAAGAGGGCATCAATGCATTTGATGCTTTCACTGACCAAACACTTGTGTGGACTATCAATAATTTTTCTGCATATGCTAATTTGTCTAATTAGAGCACTAAGGGGCATATTGCAAGTTCTTGTTATGGGAATTCAACCCATTTGTATTGATTAAAATATGGAGAATAGTTCTGTTATATGGGCCATCGTCGATGGGTAGAAGCAAACCATCCATTATGATTTCAAAATAATTTATTTGATGGTACTAAAGAGTTACGATCTGCCCCTATTCCACCAGTTAGAACTAAAGTTCTTAGGAAAATGCATGGCATCAATTATAGTTATGGTAAGGTCTCCAAATGTTCAAAGAAAAGGGGAAGGTAGGATATTGGAAGCTTAATGAATGAAGGGTTAATAGAGGAGATCACTACTAGGAATCTTGATGCAGGAGTTTTTGATGATGTTGATAACTTCTTTAATAAAGATAACGTATATGGATATGAAAATGACGATAACACAATGGTAGCATCTACACATAAATAGTTATAGAAAAAAAATGAGCATTTTTTTTTATTTACCTTATTGGGAGTAAAATTTTCATCGGCATAATCTTGATACGATGCATATAGAGAAAAATGTTTATAATAACTTGATCGGAATATTATAAATCTTGATGGGAAGACCCAAGATAACTTGAAAGTGTATCGTGATTTGAAAAACATGGGCATAAGACAAGAGCTTCATTCGACAAAGATTGTCAGTGATAGAATTTATATAACTTCTGTATGTTATACAATGTCTACTCAAGAAAAAGATCTTTTTCTAACAATTCTGAAAAATATGAAGGTTTCTGATGGTTATGCATTGAATATTTTACGATTCACAAAGCTCAAAGAGCAGAAACTTTCAAATCTTAAAAGTCATGATGGTCATATTTTGATGCAAGATATCTTTTCATTGGCTTTAAGATATCAATGCTGAAAAAAGTTATTGCAATTATTTCTCAATTGTCATCATTTTTTAAGGCATTATGTTCCAAAGTTCTTGATCCTCAAGAGCTTGATCAATTAGAGTCTCGTGTTGCACTTAAACTTTTCCATATCGAAAAGATCTTTTCTCCTGAGATTTTTATCATTATGATTAACCTACTTATTCACTTAGCTTCAAAAGCTAAACTTAGTGGTCTGATTCACTACTGATGGATGTATCCTCTTGAGAGGTGAGTTTGCTAAGCTCTATAGTCAATCTTTAGAAATCTTTAGCTTCAGCAATATCATACCGATGTTGATATTTCAAACAAAAATTTATTTTGAAGGTTTCTTGTGCACTCAAAGAATTATGTATGCAATTGAGCCCATCCTAAGGGCTCAATTGCTAAAGGATATATTATTAAGAAGTGTTTGATATTTTGTTTAAGATATCTTGAAGGTATAGAGACTATTTTCAATCGACCTCACAGGAATTATGACATTGCAAAGAATGTAGAAGTTTACAAATTCTCATCTGGTGGAGAAGTTCTAGGGAAGGTTGAAAGTATTGTTCTTGACCAAAAATTGTTGGCACAAGCACATCGTTATTTCTTACATTATAGTGACATGATATCAGAGTATTGCTAGATTAGTATGGTTATAAGATAATTTAATTTAATGTCATGTAATATATAATATTCTTAACCAAAAATTTTTTGATTGTGTAGAGAATTTTTAGTTGCTTAGCAACGAGTCAACCATAACATTCGTCCTAATCCAAGGATTGAGCAACGATGGTTGGTTGATTATTTTTTGAATGACTTTTCAAATAGGTTAGATGTTTAATATATTATTTTTTTATAATTTTGGTGGACATTAACATCAAATATTAATCATTAGTTCTATCATATTTTTGAGGTACCAGTGATGATGGAGAGAAATTATTTTGATGAATTAATAGTCATTGCTCGAGGTCCGAATAATATTGTCAACAGATATAATGGGTTCATCATAAATGGTTTTAAATTTCATACTAAAGAGCATGAGAAATTTAGAAAAATCCAAAATAGTGGTGTTATGGTTGAGACGGACAGAAAAACTGATTATGGTACGCTTACAAATATTTATGAGTTAGATCATTATGGAAAGTTTAAGATAGTATTATTTCAATGTGATTGGGTGGATATAAACTTACCTGGAGGTTTGAGGCAAGACACAAATGGGTTCATACTTGTAAATTTTTTAAGGTTGATACATACCGATGTATTATTGAAAGATGACATTCATTTTTTCGTCTCAAGATCGACAAGTGTTTTTTGTATAAGACTCAAAAGATAAAGACTGGTTTGTTATCATTAAGACTAAACCTTGGAACTTGTATGATATGGAAAAAGAGTTAGAACAAGAGTATAATGAGACTTATATTCAGTGTATGCTTTATAATGTTATGCTAACTGATGAACTAAATGTTACAATAAGTTTGGTTAGGACGGATGTTAAACAAAAAAAAATAACAATGCTTGATTCTCAATAGTAAGAAAAATTTACAATACATTGTATGAATTATTGTCTTCTCTTATCATGTTCAGTTAATAAATATTGTTTCTTATTAGTAATTTATTTAATACTAATTTTTTTAATTGATATTGATTTTTATTTATGCATACTAAGTAACATCATGCATCGAAGAAAACGATTCAGAGATGTGGAGTTTCAGCTGTCTCAAGCTGGATCATCTTCTGATATCAGTCCCAACAGTCCCAAGAGCTCCAGCAACATGAGCTCCAGTCTCAGCACGAGCTCCAATCCAGCATGAGCTTCCAGCTGATTACCTAGGCAAGAAGGTTATTATGGATGACTTGTTGATCTAGAATAATTTAATGAAAATAGTATATTTTAATTTCTATTACAATCTAAATATTTTAATATATTTGATTTCAATTATATTTTCATAGATGGATAGGGGAGAGTGAGGACAAAACGGAGATCACTCATGAAAGAAATGTGTGGCAACTTCGTGAGGGTGAGAAGATTGTCATCCGATGCAATGAACTAGGGCAGCCCATGAAAAGGGCTGAAAGCATTTTACCAAATTTTCTAGGATCAGTTGCACAGAAAGGTCAATTGTATTTGCTCAACTATACTAAGTGGAATAATATACTTTCTTTGTATAAGATTGAGCTTCTACGAGTTGTACAGATAAAAAATTAAAATTGATATTGTATATTAATTTGCTTACTATCATAATTATAATTTTTGATTTAATATTGTTATAACATTTTTTACCTTGGTGTAGAGTAAGTCTGTGCTCCCTCTAGAGAGTCATAACTGGGTAATAAGTCCCTCAACCGCAAATGGAAAGAATATTTTCTATTTCTATATATATTATATGTGTTATTATATGACTTCTATTACATATATATTTGGTGTATATATTTGTATACAGAATTTTAAAATATTTTTAATTTTTTTAAAAAAATACTTACGATGTTTTAAAGCATCGTTCAAACATATATCAGTGATGCTTATTTGCATCGTTAAATAGAGATACAAATAAGTGTCGCTAATATAAGATGCTTCAGCGTTGACGCTATTTAAAAGCGTCGACGATTAGCGATGCTTATAAGCATTATTTATTATAACTCACGACACGAACCAAAAGCATTGTAAAATTATTTTTCTATGGTAGCATTGCCGACGTTTTTGCGACGCTTTAGAAAGCATTAGGAATCAAACTAGCGGCGCTTTTTCACGTTGGCAAAACTATTAAAAAGCGTCGACAATGCCAGATGTTCCTGTAGTGTGATATCTTAGGATGTAACTTGGGGATAGAACTTCCTATTTCTATGTCCCAGCCACCATGCACCCACCTAAAAGAGAGGGCTTGAATTGTTGGCTTGGAGTCGCCATCGGCTTTTTATAGCTAAAATAATAAGAAAAAAAAAACAAAGGAGAAAGAGAGGACAAGACTTATCTATGGAATTCTAGCCTAAATAAGGCTCGAAGGTATTATTGAAGAAGGATCAAAAACTGAGGCACCCCTTCTAGCCTGAGGCACAAGGACATAGACCTATACTTACATAGAAGGGCCTAGGGTGCATCCACCACATGCCTATTGAATAAATGGATGATGGATGGTGTTTAGAAACTATGGACTCTAACCCACCATATATGTTGAGATGCTACGAATTCGGCTTACATGATGGACAAAGGTTTTTTCTAGAAGGTAAGATCAAGGGGTCCTGAAAATCCGTCCATCTAGATACCCAAGAAGCAAAGAGAAATCGAAGATCTGCAACATAATGAGCAAGCATAAAAAAGATAAGCAAAAATAAGTGTAAGAATAAGAGAGAGAGCCAACATGTCAAGAGTACTTAATCAGTATCTGAAAACCATATAGATCAAGAGTACTTGTGTATAGAATTCTAATGCCAAGAGAAAGAGTCTCGCTTACATAGTGGAGAATGCACTCGACTACTTGGAAATTTCAGTGAGAATGATATGTCTGGACAAGTCTTCCTTAGATATTCTAAAACATTGACAATGCTTCCATATTTTGTAGGATCTGGAAATGAAGGATCATATGGAGATAGTAAATTTGACCTCAATGCGCGCCGCCGTAGGTGCAGAAATTGTCTAAATGGTCATTTGGGCCAGAACCAATATATCTCAAGCATATTTTGGCTTATTAAGAAATTAAACACCACAAAAAGGATAGGACTTCCATTCCAAGAAAATAGAGAAGCGGACCCAAGTCTTTCATGGCAAATTTATGATCAAGATCACCAACAAAGGAATCCAGAAGCATCGGAGGCTATCACCAATTAAGATAATATCATCTACATACAACAATAGAATAATCTTCCCTTGGTTCATTTGACAAATAGGAGTGAAGAATCATCTGAACTGCAAGAAAATCCAGGGCACAAAATAAATGCCCTTTCGAACCACTGCACATGAGTAGGCCGGCTAGGATCAGCAAAGCCAAGGGATTGACTCATAAAAACAGGCTTGTCTAGATATCCATGCAAAATGGTGTTTTTGACATCTAATTATGAATTGGCCACCCTTTAACAGTTGCAGCTGTAAGCATGGTTTTTATGCTTCTTCCTTCTGGTGTATACCTTGGTACCATCATTGACCTTTAACCTAGTCTTATAAACCCATCAATGCCTAATGCATGCATCAATCTCACGATGAACAAGATCCCACGCATCGTTTGCTGCTAATCTTAGATCGTCAAACGCAAAGCTGCATGTTTAAGGTTGAGTGTGTAGATTTATTAGGCTCCGTAGAAATTTCAAAGTATGTATCGACAGCTGGTGCATATGTGGGATCAGGTTTGAATGTGCCTACTTTAGATGAAGTAGTCATACCATGTGTATTCAAATCATCTTCTTGGGATGCAGATGGTGAAGAAGATTCAACAATAGCAGAAGGCTCGCCAATGATGCTAGAGTAATGTATTGAGTACTGTTAGCCCCAGAACAGGTCAAATTTATCAGCAGCATAGTTAGTCCCTAAGGTAGGGAAAACATCCAAAAGAAAACATCCAAAAGCTCACAAACTATACATTATATGGAAAAGCCTCCACCCAATATCACCTAGGCATAGAGGCATGAAATAACATAGCAGGACCAAGCTCCACCCTATGATGATGCTTCCTTTAAATGATGCCAATTTGGTTCTGCTGTGCTATCATTTTAACAAATTTTTGAAATTTGGCATAAAATTCAAAGAAGTTAGATTTCTTTTTCAAAGGATGATGCCAAGTATAACATGAGAAGTCATCCAAAAGATCATATAAGTATTTAAAGGAGACGGTCCCCATAGATCACAACGAATCTTATTATATTTTTTGATTCGATAAATGGAAGTTTTGTAAATGTACTTAATTGACAACTAGAGCGAACATGAGGATTTTTATTCTATTAATTTACTCTGAAGCTTACTTGAAAACGATTTCAGAAGTGTGCCTCGATCCCCTATTTAGAATTCTATAAAGCATAAAGTCCTCCCTTCTTATTCCCGGATGCCGTGACCTTTCTGGTTCTCTGATCCTTCATAACAAAGCCATTGGCTTTGAATTCACAATACCATGGATATTCTGAAGTAAGCTGAAAAACAGATGGAAGGGGTTTTTTTTATGTCAGGTACTCAAAGAACATCATGCAAAGATATAGACCAGATGTTAGCGTCACCAACGTGAGAGATTCAATTCAATTTCTGTCCATTTCCAACTATAACAAAATTAGAACCGTAATACGGGATGAGATTCTGAAGATATTCTCGATCCTGGATCTTTCACATAGTTATAATAGATTCCAGCGCTTGTGGAATATCTTCAGCCTGAAAAAAATGATTAAACCGATACCAGCAACGTAGTGCATCATGACCACGCTTCTTACAAACTTGACATCTCACCACTTGGATATCCGGGCTTGTTCTAAGATTGATGATTACCTTGTCCTTGATTACCTTATTCTTTATTAATCTGCAAAGAAATTTGAGGAAAGCTACGTCCTTCTGAACTAAAACCTTGTCCCCTTTGTTTCGATTCATTGCCTTTCTATAATTCTTTCCTCCCCCATATGATTTTTGACCATTGAAAACCATTGTGTGATTTACGTCATGGCTGTGACATTTGATCCCTTTTTTTTTTTGCTAAAGCGGGCATTTCATACATCACGGGTACGAATACACCCTATAGAATCAGAATACAAAAGGTCCCGAAGTACTCCGGACATCTCTCTCTCCTCAGCCCATAGGGTGCCTCCTGAATGGCTCGCTACATACACTGCCACCTAGTCGGCCGCCCCACTAGCCTCACGATATACATGCATAGCCTGTAATGTGACATCCTCCCTCACCATCATCCAAATGTCGCAAAGCAAGGAATGAGCACCTCCATGACTACTCGGGCCCCTACGGATCCAGCTAATCACCATGGCCGAGTCACCCTCCAGAAAAACCGAGCTTGCCCGGAGCACCCGGCGTGCGTAGGATAGGCCCATCTAGGCCGCTCGCAACTCTGCCCCTGAAACCTTAATATCAAAAATCTGACAGCCTCCTGCTGCCACCGCATCAGAACTCGGGCCCCTAATAACAAATCCGGCCCCTCCCCTCTTGCCACTATCCAAGATAGAACCATCAAAATTGACCTTGAGGAAACTCGGAGGTGGGGGCTCCAAGGTAAAGAATACCCTATGTGGAGCTGCCGAAGCAATGTGGGGGCTCCAGATGTTTCGAGCTATCAAAGGTCTATGAACTGACTCTATATGAATAATCTCTGCATCCTGAGCATGGGCCCGCTCTATCACGAACCGCAAGGACAATCGGCGCTCACCAAACACCCGGGCGATCCTGGCCAACCATATTTGATACGCTGTACAAGACGCCCTAATAGCCAATCTCTGCATCCGGGGAACACCAGGCCAATGCCGAACCACCTTCAGAAAAATATCCCTCCCACTCCAGGTGTCCCCCAGGATCCCAGTCATACTCCAGACACCTCTTGCCCACACACACTGGAATAGTACATGATCCACCGACTCGTCCATCCCACGATCCGGACATAAGGGGGAAAGGCTCATACCTCGTCTACTCAACGCTAAGCATGTCGGCAAACGCTCCCAAGCCACCTTCCAGAGGAAAAGAGTAACCCTCTAGTGTAGCCCAAACCTCCATACCCAACCACAGTCTAGGCCTGGCTGTGAACCCGGCTGAAGAACCCGAAAAACCTCGCCAATCCCAACGCTGGCTCGACAGGTGGTGCTCCAAATCCTGACATCTGGACCTGCGGATCCCAGAAGGGGAATCACCCGAACCCGCTCTACTAGATGCTCTCCAAACAGCTGGCCCAGCCTATCGCCATCCCACTCTGCCTCCCCCAGCCTGAGCAGGTCAGAAACCCGGAGTCCCACCCCCACCTCAGCACTGAGCATCATCGGCCATAGTCTCAAAGAAAATGCATCCACCCATGGGTCCTCCATCACATCAACGCTCCGTCCGTCGCCGATCAGCCACCTCGAATGCGCCAGGGCTATAGCCACATACCTCCTGATCTCTCGCCACATAAAGGATCTCCTCTGGCAAGCTGTCGCCTGCCCCTCGAGTCCTGCTTGGTCGTACTTGGCTATCATGACCTGGCTCCAGTGACCGTGCAGCTCCAAGACAAACTGTACCGCCCTCCATGCCAAGAGAGCCTCGCGTCGCACCAGAAGTGACTGCACCCTCAGCCCACCCTCGCGCAGTGGCAGACACACTCTCTCCCAGGCCACCAAGTATATCCCGTAGCCCCCCCATAGGAGCCCCAAAGAAAGCTCCGCATAAGCTGCTTAATCCCCTCCAGCACAGTCTTCGACACCGCTGTGTGAGCCATCAGATAAATAGGCATGGAATACAGAACTGACCTGATCAACGTCAATCTCTTCATCATAGAAAGTGATGATGCCCTCCATCCCTCTAATCTGCTCCGCACCCTCTCCAATAAAGTAGAGCACTCTGCCATCTGTAACCTCCTCCCTATGATGGGAACCCTAATATAAACCAGGGCCCTCGTCTGCTCCTGCATCCCCAGAATCATCCTGATCTTCCGTCACACCCTCCCCTCAGTGCTAGGACTGAAAAAGATGGCTGACTTTTGTAGATTGACCCTCTGTCCAAACATCACACAATACTCTGTCAGCACGCCTTGGAGAGCTCCAGCATCTGTCGCCCTCGCCTAGCGAGTAAGAGGCAGTTGTCTTCAAATAACAAATAAGAAATAGGACGGGCACCCAGGGCTGGACTATAGGGTACCAGCTCCTGGTTCCCACAAGCAGCATGCAAAGCACGGAAAAGCACATCAGGGCAAATGATAAATAAAAATAGGGATAGAGGACATCCCTGGCGAAGTCCCATAGTAGCACGGAAGAAGGGCGATGGCATGCCGTTAACCAAAATGGAAAAGCTAGGCCCCTACAGACATACTAGAATCCAGTCAATCCAAGTATGGTGGAATCCAAAGCTCTCTAGTGCCCGCCGTAGAAAGTCCCACCAGATCCGGCCATAGGCACGCTCCATGTCTAATTTCACTACCATCAAACATCGCCTCCTCGAGGCTCGCTGCAGATCCCCCATCATCTTCTGAGCCAGCAAGCTATTGTTTGAGATACTCCTCACCCCCACAAAGGCTCCCTGCTCTTGACTGATAATCCTCGGCATCAGGTTCTTCATCCTCCCCACCATGATCCTCGCCACCACCTTGTACAAGGTAGTGCACAAACTAATGGGTCTGTAGTGACTAGGCTCCGAAGCATCCAGACGCTTCGGTATCAATGTGATGAAGGTGGCCTTCTAATCGTCTACCATCCCCGCTCGGCTGAAATAAAGCTATACTGCCTCCATCACTACCCTCCAAATAATGCACCAATATCTACGAAAGAAGAATAGTAGAAAACCATCCGGTCCAGGGGCCTTATCCTCTGCAAGCCTCCATACCGCCTCCTGCACCTCCAACTCTGACACTGACCGAATCAAGGCTATATTCTCTGTCTCATCAACTCTGATCTCTGACCGGGGTAGCTGACCCGTCTCATATATCTCGCCATCCTCCGTCCACCTAGACCTGAAGAACTCAAATAATACCTGTCTAACTGCCGAATCCTCCTCCACTCGGTGGCCCACCCCAACCCTCAAGGAGTGGATCATATTCCTCTACCTTCTGATGACTGTCGATCGGTGAAAGAAACTAGTGTTCCGGTCGCCATCCTTGACCCACTGGATCCTGGACTTCTGTCTCCAAAAGATCTCCTGCTGGCGCAACAAGGAATGGTGGGAGGCTAGTGATCGCCATAGGTCCACCATATCAACCTCCGTAAGCTCCTCTCCTCGATCCTCCCGCCCCTGGGCGTCCAATATCGCAGCCTCCACCTCCTCTAACCTCCGAAAAATATTGCCGACAAATTTTCGGTTCCATCGACGAAGACGACGTTTGGTGAGCTCCAACATGTGTGACACCCTCTGCATAGCATCACCCCGTACTGTCACACTCCACGCCTCCCTGACTACATCCCAAGACTAGGGATATGACAACCACAGCTTCTCGAAGCGGAAGGGGCTATGATGTGCAGATCTCGAGACTGTAGATAACAAGAGAGGACAGTGATGAGAAGCAATCCGAGCTAGATGACTAACCTGGTAGGCTGAGAAGTGCTGAATCCAGTCCGAAGATGCAATGGCCCTGTCAATCCGCTCCCACACTCTAGCTTTTCCAGATTGATAGTTGCACTAAGCGAAACGAGGTTCAGAGAAGCCATGGTCCACCAGTGCATTCCTCCCCAAAAACTTTCGAAACTCCCTCCTATCCACCGAATTAGAGTATGCTCTACCTCCTCTTTTCTCATCTAAGCTTAAGATACAATTAAAGTCACCTACCACCATGGTCGGTACTCCCTGGGTCAACAAACTAGTCAACTCGCCCCAAAGTATTCTCCTTGTTCGGTAGTCGGTGCTAGCATAAACCCCACATAGTACCCACGGAGGTTCATTTGGTTCTAAAATGACCATCACAACCTGCTAAGAGCAATTGCAAAATACATCCACAGAAGCCATTCCCTGCTTCCACAACATCAGGATACCTCCAGATAAGTTCCGAGACTCCACTGCAAAGGATTCCCAATCACATGCCAACTGCCACTGCACACGACGTAATCCATCTCAGGACACCCGCGTTTCACAAAGGAAACAAATTTCAGGACTATGAAGCTGAACTAACGAATAAGTTTGTGTCCTCTCTCCCAGGGCTATCCACTCCTAGTGCCGAATTAATTTTCCCCACTCCTGGGGCCAACTCACCTCCCTGGATTGAAGCTCTCAACAAATCAACCACCCTCCCATATTCCTGAATTGGTGATCCCTGTCTTGAGCCCCCGAACACACCCCTCATCACCACCGCCCCTACTGGCAAGGGCAATCGTGTCACTGTGGTCGAGCTGCCCAGCTCCTCCGCATTTTCACTCCTCCCAGCTGGGTGTGATGCAGTGGCCGACAGAATAGGTGATCCTCTTGCTGAAGCCCCATCAGGGAGCCACGGGACCTCCTTCTCCTTGCCCGGATCCACCGTTGTATCTCCATCCTGCTTCCTTTCCTCAGCTCGAGCCTGCCCGCCTTCTTCAGTCGCTGCCGTCGGTGACATCAACATCCCGCTCGATAGCTCCTTCCCGCTCGACATGGCACCTCCATCGTCCAAGGAATAGGTAGAGAGCACCACCTTGGCTCGAGCCTGCCCACCGTCTTCAGCCGCTGTCGTCGGCACCGACGGCATCCCGCACGACAGCTCCATCCCTCTCGACGTGGCACCGCCATCATCCAGTGAAGAGGTAGGGAGTAGCGCCAGTGAAGACCCCACGACACCACTGACAGCAGCACCGGCCGACCTCTATCGGGTAGGGGCCCTCGTCGGAGGTAGGGAGGTGCTCCAAAAGTGTCTCCTCCCTTCCTCCCTCCGGCGTCTCTCCAGGTCGTCGAAGGAGGAAGAAGACACTGTTCTGGGCAGGCTCTGGGCCGGCCCACGCACGCTTTTCCTCGCCCTTAACATCGGACTGGGCTTTGTTGGGCTTTTAGCCCGCTTCATCAGGCTTGGGCCCTGGGCTCGGGCCGACCCAGAGGCCACTTGGTGGACCGGCCCTTCCAGGCTCGATTTCTGGCCCATCTCCCCAACTGAGTTTGGGGCCAGCCCGGTCACCGCACCGAGTTGGGTGAACTCGCCGTTCGTGGCCACCGAGCCAACCCGCCTCCCCCTTCTCCAACGATCTCCGCCTTGCCAGCTTGGTTGGCTTTCGCCACCCATCAATATCCATGAGCAACTCAGGAGAGCTCGACGCCACACGGGGAGAACTCGGCCCTGACTCAGGTGACGGGTGTGTCTGTGATGCCTCACCCCTTGACTTGGTCATCTTCTTCACCGGCTTGCTCGCCCTCGGCTATCGGATCTTGGATGTCGACAGCCACGGACCAAAAGGAAGCCGCCTCACCACCACATCCCCCTCCTTTGACTCCAGTGTTGAGGCCTGCCGAACACAGTGGTCGCTCGAAGCTCCAGACATCACCGGATCTGGAGGAAAGGGGCAAGCTTCCTCTCCATGACAAAGGCGAGCACACTTATAACAAAAGCCTGGTAGATTTTCATAGCGGAAGATTTGCCAATGCATATCAGAGCCTACCCGGATGAAGGTCCCCAATCAGATCAGCGCCCGCGCATCCAGCTCCACTTTGACTCATGCAAAGCCTAGCATCCAGCCGAGATTTGTGATCTTGTCCAATGCCAGGGGTCAGCCAGCCTTTGCTGCAATGTTCCAAATCCAGTCTTTCGTCCAATACTCCATTAGCAAGTTAGGTAGCCTAAGCCAAACAACAAGCCGGCTGAGTTGCCTATCACCCGGAACAAAGTTCGGTCGCCACCGCTCCATAGCGAGTAGCTAGCCGGCCACCAGCTATGGTCCGGCTTCCATGGCAGCTTCCCGATCACTCTCCGTCCGAAAGCGGAAAGTAAAGGTTTCATTAGACATCAGGAACTCCTCGACGTCATAATCGAGCTTCCCAACCACCCGCAGCTCACGGCGAATCCACTCCATTGGCACCCGGCGGCCCGCACTATGCACAATCACTGCGGTGTCCCTCCACGCTGCTCTAGCTAGCTCCCCCTCCTCCGACGGTATCTCCACCACATCCGTGAACCGCTGTTTCAGGTCCTCCAGTTCCGCTTCCGAGATCTGATGGTTTGTCCAAATCGGCAGCCTCGTCGTTCCCTTCGCCACCTCCGCCCACGTCCGGCCGATTCTAGCCACCTTTAGTTGAGGCCGTGCCGACTTGTCACCCTGGCCCACCACCTCCGTCTTCCTAAATTCAACCGGACCCGATGACGCCATTCGTGTAGCCCAAGTGTTCGATCCAATAAGCCACTAGTTGCACGAAGATTGACGCACTAACCACCCGGCTCACCACGCCAGCCTATACACCCCAGGTGTTTGGAGGAAGTCCCCACCCGCCGCACGAAGGTTGGCACACCTGTGCACGCATTCCAAGTCTTTTCTTCTTCTCCTTCTCGATAGAGAGGTAGATGCGAGTAGGGAGGTAGATTGACCCTCTGCTCGGACATTTAATCCTTAGCTCGTGGCTTTGCAACAAAGGAACGATTTCACTGAAGGCCAGGACAGGGGGACTTCCGCATAGTTGTAGTAAAGGATTCATACTTCGAGCTTAGAGCATGGATCCTCTGCAGTGCAGTTTTGTGCAGTGGAGTTCTGTACGGTGCTCGATAGCTGCCATGTCATCTTATCAAAGAGACGGGACGGCTATCAAATAGGGCATCCTTATGTGTCATACACAGCACATCGCTGAGGATAGCTATCCATCTTCTGGTGGTGGCCATCGAGCACCGTAAAATCCTGGGTCTTGAACCTAAGAAAATACCAGAAAACGTAAAGATTTACATGATATTTTGGGCATTTACCCTGTTAGCACGTTTGCTTTGTTTCCTTATTGCCCGAAGGAAGATATGTTTCATATTCATGTCAAAAACAGAGGAAGAAAATGGATTCCACCCTTCAACAATACGAGACCATGGCCTTTGAAAGAGCTTACGGATACGCATGTGAGACAACGTAGAAATTGTCTCTTCTCTCTCTCACTCACCCACCCATTCTAACTCTCTTGCTATCGAGAAGCTGTCACCAGTGGACTTCGGCTATCATCCTTCCATGGATCCTAAATCCGTGAGGGTCACCGGACCGTCCTTGCACCCAACTGGCTATGAAATGGCGGCCATCGGCCCAACCGGCCATGCGATGCGCGAGGGGTATAATAAAATAATAAATATGAATTTATTGTATAGAAGAATAAAAGAATTCTTAGGAAGAAAGGAATGATATATAAATTTTAAGCATAATGTATTTAATAATTGATTGATAATTTTGGTTCAAACATCTCGTTAACAAAAAATAATTTGTGTTCATAGAAACGATCAATTCAAATTTCTATAGACTGACAGCTAAAAAAAATAAAGCAAATAGAACTCTAATTTAAAAAATTATTTTATAAAAGTAATATAGCAATCAATTCTATTTAAGAACAAATAATATTTAAATCAAGATAAGATAGAAATTGAGGAAAATTCATTTGGAAGGATGTGGTTCATATAAAAGGTTGGACTCCTTTTTAAAAATAAAATAAAAAGGACAATTCCATGAATTCTAAAATCATGAGATTGCCTTACAGAATTTCCTTTGTTGCTATCAATTTTCTCATCTCATATTAGCAATTTTTTTAATTAAAAAACTAATTACCCATGCTGCTTCTTCAATATTTTTATTAGTGGCTTCCTCTTTCTTCCCGTATTTAGCAATATGATATGAGAATTTATCAGACATTCTCGTCTCGGTTTGATATTCAAGCACCTTCGGATCCGATATATGAAAAACCTAGCCCTACTTTCTCGACCAATATAAACAAATAAAATCTGAAATACCGGTGGGTACAATATGAAATATTGACCAATATTTTTTTTATTACTTCTTCACACTTTTTTACTTCTTTAAATGAATTTTTAATAAACAAAACTTTGAAAGCAAGTTTAGATATAGTTTTTAATTTCAGTTTCCCCAAAGAAAACCAGCTAAGATCTTGGAAAATTTCAATTGCCTCTATGTTTTTCCACTTACCCTATCAGCTATAAAGATATCGGCCGAGAAAAACCATGGTCTTGGTTCATCTCAGTCAGTTCACCTCGGTCGCCACCATTTACCAAGACGGATAAAGCCTTTCTCTTGATGCCTTGTACAAGATCAAGGGCAGTCATTTGCTCCTTGATTCAGCTAATTGTTAACTCCCTCCAGAGTCAAAAACTCAAAACTATGGGGCTATCTTGGCAATTTTTCTTTTTTAAAAATGTGCTCTCTATTTTCCATCACCAACCATGTTTGAATCTAAAATCTCTCATTTGGAGAGGTAGGTAGGTGGCAACCAACAGAGCCAGCAACTGTTGTCCTCAGCAAAACTCTCAAGTTATGTAGCATCCTGCTTAGGATTAAAAATCAGTCCTAAACTAACATTCAAATTCCTCATACCCAGCTCTGAAAGAGAATAAAATTCAAGCAAATGGAAAGAATACTGAGATGCGGAGATAACCGATCACTAAAGAACGAAAATCCTTTACAGATTGATGGAGAAATGGTAAACAACAAGATGACTGAGGTAGTCAGAGGCATGTACAGTTGACCATGGCCAAGGCAGCCATGAAGGTCATCGAACCCTGTCAGTTGCTTATGCCGAAGTACTTCGGATCAGCTGGAAAATGGTGCTCCACCCGTAGCTACCCAACAACAAAAGCTTATATTAGGCAACCAGATCAAAAGAAAGAATAGCAACTCGAGAGCATGAAATCATGATTCCCATACTTGCATGTTATTAGCCAATTCAAAAATGCATGCTCATCCATTACTTAGGAAATGCAAGATTCACAAACAAAGCACATCATTTAACAAGAATTTACAAAGTTGACATTCAGACTGAACAAAAGCAGCAACAAGAAGCAATGTTTTTGGTCAATATAGATCCATTATAAACATCAGCTCCCATGATAGTAAAATGACAAATGACAGTGTCAAAGAAGCTTCAAAGTTCATATGGTTAAAAAATCTAAAAGTATGTAATAAATTACAATTATGCATGTCTAGTAGTCTTGCTGCAACTGGCCATATTGACCGAAATGCAAAGCATACCAGCTGTAATATGTGCACGCCATAAGAAGTTACACTACCAAAAAACCACATATTCATACCTTGCCCTCCTCTGCATCTGAATGACGTTGTGGAAACACAACTCTAAGATCATTGTACAAATAAAAGCGTCGCTCCTCGATGTCCATGTTTTTTGTTTGTGGTACTGAAGAAGGATCAGATTTGCATCTCTGCATCAACTTTAAGGATTTCTTAGGAGGAGGACATAAGAAACGAAGATGCAGAGCATAACGGAGAGCACCAGCACCAGTTGTATTATCATTGACCTTTGAAGAGCTATTAACAGACTTCCTATTAGCTAAATGACGCATATCCAATTGACTAAAGCTACCCTTATCAATTTTTTGAGACCCGCTGTTGTTGAATTTAGTACTAGTTTTTGCATTCATGACACAGTCAAATCCATTTGATTCTCCAAGACAGTCTCTGGATGAGAAAAATGTTGAGCTTATCTTTCCTATGCTTTTATTGGCCATGTCATGATGATGACTGTCACCATTATGTACAGAACCTGCAAAACCAGAGAATGCATTTTTAACGATAAGAATTATATCCCTGCATATCATGCTATGTTTGATGTAAAATATTATACGTTCAGAAGGTTTGTCATTACTCTTGCTATGTACACTTCCATCAGAAACTGGTATAGCTTTACATCCAACATTGATGTCATGATCCTTAGCTTCTTCTTTCCCCGGATTTGGAGGAGCCACAGGAGACACTAAAGCAGCCTTCTGACGCATGAATGTCTGCTTTATATTACAAGAAGCAGAAAAATGGGTCATCTATATAACACCTCTAAAATTAATACCAGGTCACTAAAAACTGTTGTCATTATTGTTTTGTCTGAAAATTCAAATTCCAAAATATGGCGAAAGCTAACTGATTTTTCTGAAGGATGGAACTACAGTCATGACAGAAAGGTGCTCCTAAGCCAAGGTCCAAAAGAGAACTGAACCTTGACTCTTACACTAGAGTTCATAGTTTTCCACTTTAAAAGTGCGATACTAGTGGCCTTATATAAACACTAGAATCAAGGTTCGTAGGACTGTCCCGAACCACCCTGTTTGGGACATACCTTACAAACCGGTGGAGAAACAGAACAACTTGGCATTTTGAAAAAATATAGAAGGCAAACTGGATTGAACAGGTCAAAATCAGGCTGAACAGGCCAGTTCTGCCCAATTTTGAACAGTACTGGCCCAGTTCGCCACGCTAAACGACCTGGTCTCTTATAAATCCTCTCCCCTCTTTCCCTTGATCCCAAATCCTAAACCCCTCAAGCCCCCCTCCTATCTCTCCCCACCCCCCCAAATCTCTCCACCTCACCATCCTCCTGAGGCTCACCCTATCCAATGACAACAACAGACTGCATCATCGATGGACAATAATGCCTGGTGCCACTCAATCCCCCCTCTGATCTCTCTGCCTCGTCCTCCATGAGTTCAATAGCCCAATGCCCCACTTCAGCCACTCACTCGCCACCATGGCAGCCACCAAGACCCACGGCCCAGCAGAGCCCTTGTGCCTCCCTCCATCACCCTCTCTCTTAGTCTCTCTAAATTTAATCTAAAATGGTTGTATCGACACTGAACACCATACCATGTGTCAATACGGTATGGCGCCGTACCATACCGATTGAGTACCTGGCCGGTATGGATCATGGTACCGATTCCGCGAACTATCTAGAATAATTGATAAAAAGATCAAATCTAAAATCTGCTATTATTTATTCCCAACTTGCATCTAAATTTAGATTTTTAATGCAAAAAATTATTTTTTAATAATTGGGCATATGATGCAATTTTGAGCATCGCTCCTCAGGCACCCTGTTAGCCATTTATTTTTGCATCTTTTATGTCATAAATATCTTCTTCTGTTCGAGAAGTGTCAATTCCTATTAATTAAAATACCAAAAAGAGGCACCTCAACTATCTAAAGACCGGCCATAAGATCTTGTTCCTTGTATATTATAATAATGATGGAACATACAAATTAATAGGGCATTATTCTATGCTCTCCATCATATTATCCCATTTAGTCAAGCTGAGTAAGCTGAATTGTTTTGCAGACTTGCTCCCTGTACCAACCTACAGCTGCACCAACCTACAGATCCAGTGATCATGCAGAAGAATGACCAGAAAACTGTGAAAAAGTTATACTTGGGCTCCATTTTAGTTCCTCAGAAAGTGGAAGATAGTTTATTTAAGTAGAATTTTCTTTCCTTTGGTTGGCGATGAGAAAAACATCAAATAGATAAAATTGAGAAGAAAAAGTTGGGCCAAAATTTTCATATAGAAGCTTAAAATTTTTCTGTAAAGACACTGATTTTGACAGAAAATAACAAAAATGAAGCGGATAAAAAAAAATAACTTTTCTTTCATTCCCTCTCCTTATTTATTTTCCTATTTTCATTTTCTCAATGACCAAATGGGGTCATAGTATTTTGTGGGGCATGTTAAGGCATATAATTCTGGTTGGGTTTTTTTGCATGAATACCCTTCTAAAAATTCATGAATACCCTCTTAAAATTTAATTATTTCTGTACCCTTATAACACTATTTTTGCACAAATACCGCTAATATAACGGTTCTTCTAACATTGTTAAAAAAAACCATATTTATTTTAATTAAAAATAAAATAAAATTTTGAAATTACTTTTTTGTCCCCTATTGCGATCGCCTTATAAATATTTCTTTTTGTACATCTACCCAGTATATTTTATTCATTTTAATTTGAAACCGGTAATTTTTTAACGGCGTTAGAAGGCGTGGGTACATATGCAAAAAAAATGATAAAAAAAAAGATAGAATAGCAAAATAAATATTTTATAAGGGTATACATGCAAATATTAATTTTAAAAGAGTATTCATGCAAAATTCGATATTTATGAGGGTATTCATGCAAAAAAATCTACTTTTGTTTCACAAAGAAAAGCAACACCGTTGTCTCCTTCGACAGAGAATAATACCACCCTTTATCAATAATGAGATTTCTTAATCTAAAAGCCAAAAAATATAAAATATGAAAATCTAAAATATTATTGATGAGTTATGATTAATTATTTTCTCCATTACAACAATGCTGGTACTGATTACATGGCCATAAACTTTACCATGATTCACAACCCAAAGCACTATGTTACTATAGAATCACTAAGTTATCAATATTAGTAAATGACTATGAAATTAATTCAATCTAATAAGCCAATATTTACCAACTTAAATTAAGACTCCAATATTTACCAACTTAAATTAAGACTCCATATAAGACTAGGCTTAAATTAAGACTCCAATATTTACCAACTTAAATTAAGACTCCATATAAGACTAAGCTTAAATTAAGACTTCATATAAGACTAGGGCTATGCAGTGCTTGAAGCAACCGCAGAACCTACAACGAAAGAATGGTAACACTGAACTCAATATAGATCTTCCACTCTCATAACATCCCTCTTACAAGCTTTGCCGACCTAGTAATGATAGCTAAAAACTCATTTAACCTATCTACTTTGCCTTTCTATAACACAGTGCCAGCACAAAATTTTGGACACATAAAGCAGCAAGTAGGGCTACAAACAAGTCAAGTCGGGGCATGCCTAACCCTGGCCCGACCCAATTTCATATTCGGGTCATGATTTTGGATCTGCACCCAAATCATTAGCTGCTTGGGTTGGGTAGGGTCAGGTTCATGGAAGGATTTTAGACCGAATAGGTGATTTAGGTTGAGTCAGGTTCAAGTATTATCCGAACCAAACCTGAAATGTGCCGGTTCAGGTCGGATTGGATTTGTAATTTGACTCAAGCATCTAGCAATTTTTTTATAGCTAAAATATGATTATTGATAATTAAGTATAAATCACTAAAAAATTTAATTAAAACTACAAAGAGCCAAATTAAACTTGAATTTTCATTCAAAAAATTTTAATTTCATCGAAATAATTGAACATTCTTAAGTTTACAAATATATTTTGATATACTTGAGGGATATAAATAAGAATTCAGCAAAACAAACAATAAAATATGAACTTTCGAATATAAATGAAGAGGAGATGTACTTGTTGATATGAAAAAGAGGAATTAGTTTAAAGGAAAGCAAGGTTAATCAAACCGGTACCGAGACCCATGCCGGTTGGCTATCGGTTTGGTGTGGGGTAAACATGGCAGTTTACCCCAGTTCAATGCCTTGTTTACCCCGATTCAATAGACCATAATTCAAGTCTTTTAAAGAAGTGGGCGAAAAACCGGCTCAAACCTGTGCCAACTGAGTGGTGTGCACCTGTTCCGCTTCGAGCCGCCAAATTCGGGGTTGTTAGGGGGGTGGGATTTCGAAATTTAGGGCCAAACCAACCCAGTTTTCTACCGGTTCGGTACAATACAAGTTGAAATGAGCAGTTCGGCATAGCTTGAATGAGAGTTTATACAATGAGTTGGAAAAAATATTTAGCGTGAAAAGAAAAAGTTTTATATTTTTTTGGGTTTGGGTCCAATAGGGCCTATTTTTATTGACCCAAATTAGACCAAGATGATATACAAGAGAGTCAAATTGGATCAGGTTGAAAAATACAAAACCCAAACCAGATATAACCTAAAATTTAGATCGGTTCAAAATATTGAACTCAACCTAACCCATTGGTCTTCAAATATGGATCAAGTCAAGTCTAATCCAGTAGGGACCAAGTTGGTCACAAGTTGACCCGACCCATTTGCAGCCCTAGCAGCAACTCTTTACACTCCAAAACTATTGTGGACTAGACGTGCTAGCATTTTGCAAAGGTTTTTAAAATATGTAGTTCGAAGACACATGGAAGTGAGGGCACTTTGAGTTTCAATTATTACAACTGCTAAAACATGCAAGTCTATAGTGTCTAGAATCTAGATACTTCTACTTAAGTACCGCAATTTTTTTAAGCTAACATGATATGGCATGAACAAAAATTTCCTTTAAAAAAAATGGGTAACCAACATAATCTACTTAACGCTGTAACCAATATATATATATATATATATATATATATATATATATATATATATATATATTGCTTTTACAAATTTATATTACAGGAAGGTGCCTCCTTATCAGGTTTTAGGATGTTAACATTTTTGATGATTTGAGACGTCTGAACACCAACACCCACAGCTAGTGTCTTCTTAGCACTATTCTTAAACCTAAACAAGTATAAATCTGTAGCAGTCCTGATGTCAAGTTTCTAATGCAACCATAAAAGAACTCTTAACATAGACCGGCTAGTCAGGTCTACACCAACATATGATAATAGTCATTCAGAATCATGTTAAGAATTTTATAGCCAGACAACTAAAATCCAAACCATCTCTGTGGTTAAACTTGTCAGCTTGACTTCTAACCCTACGACTACCTATAGATCTGTTTGCAAATTGTTATGAACTTTCCATCATTCTGGAGTCAATCCTTTGGATCCTGCATTGGCATGATTCTGATCCTCAAAGGCCATCCAAACTAGAAAGTTCTTCATACAACTTTTAAGGATTTATCATGCTGAAATTATCGATCTAGCAACAGCAATCAAGTATTGTAGTACAAATGCCATTATGCTGATTCTGGCTATTCATGGGCTTAGGCTATTGCAGATTTCTATGTGAAAGAAGATTCATCTAAAATTGCCCATTGACTCAATGGATTTTAGGGACCTGTTAAAGGACGCTCCATTGATCTAAGCATTCCTTCCAGGTTAGACGTATTTGCTGCTCAAGCAGAATTTCAGATCCTTCAATCTCATATTCTTGTTAGAGATGTTTAATTAGCTATTAGTTGGCTAGCCTTTTGTCTTATAATTGAGCAGAAAATATTTCACAAAACTTATAGGTAGTTTATGTTCTGAGGTGAAAATGGTACGCATATTTTAGAGATTACCAGTCTTCCGAACAACTAGGAAACAAAAGTACAAGCTCTGACACACGTACTAAAGGAGATACCTTTGTTCCAGCAGGCATATCACTCAAATCATAGTTGCAAAAGAATGTGTGCAGAGGAGTCATTTCCGGGTTGCTTAGAACCTGTTAAAACCAACATAGCAAGATATGAAACCTCAAACAGACATTATATCTTCTTCACTACATTAGAATCTATAAATTAATAAATTCAGCCACAAACAGCTCATGGTGAGAAATCAACCAACTCAGAAGCCACGAATTCAGTATTACTGTCAGGCATCAATGAGAAACAACACAGAGGACAAAACCACCCTATTAAGAAAACAAGTATGCAGTATAATTCCAACTTCAATTGGAGACATAACATGCAAAATATTACTTAAAATTTTGTCTAACAACAACTTAAGCATACCATGTCTTGAAAGAATGGTTTATCAAAAATCTGTACATCTTTGCAAACATATCAAACAAGCATAATAGGTCACTCCTTCCTACCTTTAAAGCCTCAATAGAAGTTCTTTTTTTTTTCTTTTTTTCTTCTTTTGTTTTTTGCATTGGGGTGGGGGGGCTGGGCATCTTCCTTACTTGGATGAGGAAATAGTTTCCATATAGTCATATGAACCTTCCTTTAACTCAGAACAGAAAAATCTTTGCGAATTTAAAACCACTAAACACATCACTGGTGATAATTGTGAGTCCTAAGAATACATGCCAAATTTTTGCTTCCAAGCCCAAGGTTTTACTTGCTGGTGTCAGTAACCAACTGCTACATCCCATAGGCCTGTACAAAGTGGTGGTACAGTACGTCCCTTGGTACTGACACTTAGTATGAGGGGTGTACTGGGAACTGGTTCCCTACCAGTACAGTATGGGGCATATACCAGCCAGTATGGAAACCTTGTCAGAAACTACTAAAAACAAAGATGGCAAGTTTAAGCCACAGCAAAATATAATATATTGCTTCTTCCCTCTCTTTTGCAGTCTTCACTTTTCACCTCTTCCATCTTCTATTTCTCAGATTCGTCAACATACTGCTTCTTGTCCCCCCCCCCCCCCACCACCCTCTCCTTTCTCTGCTATTGATCTCTTTAGCGGACTCATTATGGGAGCTAATTTCTGCTGGTTGCACACAAATGTCAGATTGAACTACTTGTAAAGGTATCACAGAACAGGACCTATTCTACTAACATTGCACAAAACCTTGAGTTGCTGCATGGTATCAAAGCAAAGAATCGATAAACTTTGTTTTTTGTCTTTCCCATCTTTTTGTCTCCTTTTCAACCACAAAATCAATCAACTATCTTTATTTATTTCTGATCTTTTTATCTTTGTTTCACACCCTGAAATGGATCTGATCTGAGAACCAAAAAGTTATTCCACCTTTCTTCACTGTTCATGACTAAAAACTACATGAATACCATGTTGAATTTCATAGTTATCAAGACCCTAGATTCAGTGCACACAAGATTGCCATGGATAAAAGTGTTGATTAAGTTCCAAGATAGTTCATGAGCACGTATGCCAAAATGACTTAAAGAACTAATGCTAGTGTTCATCAATCCCTCTAAATGTTGAGAGGACTGCATTCTCTTTAACCATGAAAAAAGGTCCCACTAAAATGGTCTCCCCATCAAAATCATGAACTGATACTTGCATAAACTATTACTAATAATGATCTGTCTCCGAAAATCATAAGCTGATGCTTACAAAGTAATATTTACAAAAATTGATCTTTCTATGAAAATTGTGAAGTGCTACTTTTATAAAGAAAGCATATCTAGTTTCTGGCTCATCCCCCTTTCGAATAATGAATACTCAGTTGTTTGTAGATATAATTTGTGCATGATATATTGAATGTTCAAACTAGTGTGAAGGCCTCAGAGAATGGTTTCAGAAACCGCCGGAATGGGATGGTACAACCGATGCAGTTCCATTAAAACACGAAACTGGCACCAGTACGGGTGTTGAGATAGCTATACCAGCACATACCGGCCATACTGATCTATACCAGTGCATACCAACAGTACCATACAGGCTGTACTAGTCAATACCGATGACTTGTCAATTTTTGGAATATTTTGGTTTTGATACATACCATCGATACTGGTATCATACCGTTCCGATAGAAGAATGGTACAGGATCCGATACTAGTATTTAAAACCTTGCCTCAGAGCATAAGTGTTTTATAGAACAAAAGAGGAAAACACATTTCTGTTCTCATTTTAGTGTCTAGTCATGCAAACAAGATTGGTCAAAACCTAGTTACAAAATGGAAGTAATGCATTCATTGTTGGTAAGCTGCCAACCAGCACAATGGAAGGCCTTGTCCTTGCAATTGCAATGATCCTAAGCAAATCCTGGTCAAACGGAACCGTAAAGATTGCTATTATCATCATGACAGGAAAGCCAAAAGGGAACTCATTCTGACAGCATGAATTGCTGATGGGCAACATAAAGCTAGAAGTTTCATCAGAGCATGGAATTGAAAAAAACTTCCATGCAAAAGATGAAATTGACTCCTACATTGCAAGATAAGTGCAGGAGAGAGCAACAGGAATTCGAGATATTGCAATAATAGGAAAGCAGAAGTTGGAACCGCAGTTGATTCACCCTAAATGAAAAACAAAGAGTTATGGAGTCCTGCACTAATTTTTAAAGCTACTAAGAAGCAGATTGCTTCCAGTACTACATAAGTCCTGATTGTTGCACTCTATCAACATCGTGTAATCAGCTAGATTACCAACTCCAACTGTTACACATTAAATTTTGAATCTACAGAAGTGTTTATGGTACTAATAAGCATGCATAATAAGTTGGCCTAACTTACTTGATCATGAATCAATTTTTGAAGGCTAAGAAACCTAGTACCAGTTGTATGCGTCCTTTCATAGGAATGCGCAAGCGACTGTTGACTGCTCGAGAATCATCACTGCTCAGGCTTCTTCTCAATTTTGGGCCTTTACACTTGTTTGATGATGAACTTCCAGCAAGATCAATCGACGCATAGTATAGCAAAGAGCTATCACCATCAATGCTTGTGACAGCAAAAGGAAGTTTCTGAGATGGTGGCGAAAAGTTTCCTCCAGTGACATTAAGCACTGCCAGAAAACCATCAATTCTCTGCAGAAATGAAAAAATAACAAATGACACGGATGGTCATCTAATTTGGCATCAGAGAATTGATCTTAATCACCAAACATTATTGTAGAAACAAAATAGGCCTTATCACAAACCTGACTAACTTTCCCAGATGAGAACCGACCAGATAAGAGAGACTCTTCAAACGAACCAACCAATGATCTCCTGACCGGAAGCATGCTCAAACTTTGAATTTGACTCATGCAATGAGACGTGGGTGCAGACTCAGGACCCCAGTTCTGGCCTATATCTGAGATTCTTTGAGGGGTAAATGTATCTAATTCATCATGCAGCATGCCAGTCTCTTGTAATGTATCTCTCGTTCTAAAATTAGCTTCTGATGATATAAGCATTCTAGTTCCATTCCCACCATTTGATCCTTTACTATCCTTTAAAACTGAAAAATCACTTTCAATGTCTTTTGCAATGTCCCTGTGAACTCCTGCAATTTTCATTCTTTCAGCCCATTTAGGACCAAGAGGAGACAAGGAGAGTGGTGGCGAGTGTACCTTTTTCGGTGATATGGCTATTCCCCTAGTAAAGGGTCTTAACTTACTTTTTCCTTTGCTAGGATCAACTCCCCAGGAAGATAATTGATGATAGGAAAAGGGCTCCTTGTTCTCAAGCAAAGGACCATCTGTGAGCACATCACAAGTCATACTACCATGATCTAATAACATGTTACTCCAATTTGAACATCTAGAGACAGACCAACCTGGAGCTTCAGAGCAATCAGCATTTCCAAAATTGGCTTTCTTAAAATCATGTGATGAAAAAATACTATGTTTCCTAAATGAGCCAGAGGAATCAATTCTAGCATCAGCACAAGCAATGTCTAACAGGTCACCATGGAATGGCTTATGAAGCATGCTATTCAGAGGAGACAGCAAGCGTTTCCTCACTTGTGGGCCATGAGAATCAGTTGACGGATCATATCCACCAATAGCTATGGAGGGATGAATTCCATCTACTGCATTCCTCTCAAAACCATTAACAGAGGACCCTGGTTGATTTGATTCAAAACCCACAACCCTCACAACAGGCTGCTGAACACTCTGTCCCATTTTCGGAAGTAACCAGCCATTTGTATCCCTAGAATCAATTTTCAGCCCTTGAAAGCTTGGAGCACCATCAATGGCATTTCTACATTTAAACGGCCCATCTGCTCCTTTTGAGAGTTCCAACGAGGTTTTCCTCTGAAAATCACTGATGGAGGAGCATGGAAAATCCACGGCAATCCTGTTATTTGCACTTCCTCCATGCAGCCCATCCAAATCACAGCTGCTTACACCACCAAACCGAGGTGGGGTTGAAACAAGTGTGCTCCGAGTTGTTGTCACTTCATCAGTTCCTTTGGGAGAAACTTGAGGCAAGCCCATTGCACAAATTTTTAATGCTGATGGTTTAGTGTTCACTTAAACTTGTTTTCTCGTTCTTCCTTTTCCCTTTTGTTCCTATAACCATTAATCACTAGATCTACCCTAGCTCCCTAGAATAGCTGGGATTCCTCATTCCATTTTTAACACCATTTCTCTTTGATGGATAGAAGTAGAAAAGAACCCCACATGATCTTCTCAAATGATCAAATCCAGAATGACCAATCCAATCAAAGCTAAAGAAAGTGGACTAGAAATGAATTTTGATATAATTCACCAATGTATAAATTGGATTGAGATAAATTATGTGAGCCTGATGCCTATAAACCTGTAAGTTACCACCATTCATAAACAAGGCCCTTCTTTTCACCAATTACTGTCATTCAGCCCCACCTGAAGCTAGGACTTGAAATCCACAAAGTATGACAAGCGCAGAGCTTCCAACCCCATAGCAGCCATGAAGGAGATGTCATTCATTGATAGCAGCTCAAGAAACCAATCAAAATCCTGGAAGACCAAAAGAAAGACAAATCAAAAAGCAGAGACAGATGGTGGATTTGGAAGAAGAAATTCTGAGAAAACTATAGGTTTCATCAAGAAATTAAAGTAACTGAATTAGGCTAGACAAAGATCCTCTTTCTGACAGTTACCAGAAAGACTTCCACTGCACTTCAAAGAATGAAGCACAAACAATAAGTCCTAGAATCCAGTTCAAGGTAAAACAATAAAAAGGCAGCAATATATCACAAGAACTGGAAAAAAAACTAACTGAGATTCTTCAATCTAGCTCATAAAATCCAAATTTCAAGAGGACAAATTGTTTTCCCAAATCAATACTTGTGAAACCGACCTTGACTACATCCCATCAAACAAGAAAAAGTATATAATTATTTGTTGTCTCATTTACACACTTAAAAAAGGGGACAGCATTGGGAAAGCATGAACTCTACCAACTCCTTAGTGATCGATCAACATGTGTAACCCAAGGGGGGAATATAACAAAAAATCAAAAAAAAAAAAAACTCTTTTCTCAATTTGTCTGCTCATAATTGCAGAAATGCAAAAAAAAAAAAATCATTAAAAATCAACAGTAAACAACAAAAAATTTAAAAAAAAAAAAAGACATCATTAACTTTCTCATCTCAGTTGTGAGAAGGCGCACATCAAGTTAAGTAGTTTTAACAACCAAAGCAAATGCATCAGATAACCACCCTTCTTCCACCGATCATCACGCCAAATAAACTAAAATAAAAAAAGAAATGATTAGATAAAACACCTTACACTCAAGTAAAAAAAACGATTAGATAAAACACCAGCATCTAAAATTCCAATCACCCACTTCTACCCAAAGAAAATCAAACATGACGAGAAATAGAGAGAAAACTAGGAAACCAATTCCATCGAGGAACTCAGGAGTGCCGTACACGGCACATAATCCTCCGCCAAGCTCCCACCTTTCCCCCCTTATCCGCCACCAAACCGAGAAATTACTCCTAAAAACACAATAAATTGGAGAAATAAACACGAAAACAGATCAAACTCCGAGATCGGGCGGCTCCACTAACCTGCTCCCAACGGCCATTTCCTACGTTAATTTCCAATCAAATCGAAGGAAAAACAAAGAACCCACCTCCCCTCACCGCAAAGCGCTCTCTCTCTCTCTCTCTATCTCTTTCTCTTCCCCTTCCTCCCCTTTCCCTTCTCCGAAACCCATTTATATAACTCCCCTCTCTCTCTCTCTTTCTTTCTTGTTTCTCTCTCTTTCTACTTTCTTCTCTCTCTTCCATGTTTATATATATTTTGCGTCATTGGTTAAAACCAGTACTTTTTTTCTGGTATTATTTTAGGAGAAAAACTGTGGCCCGCTTTCGGTGCGTCGCCAGAACTCCGTAAGTTAACACGAGGTCCAATCAAAATCAAACAACCGGTTTGATGGCACTGGCTCTCGCTGGTTGGTTGAACCGGTTCAGCTGAACCGTTCACAAAACACTATCAAATTAAGGTTCGGTATTGGTAACGTATCCTGTATTTTTGGTGGCAATGAAAAACTTCGAGATATTTTTGAGGAGACTTCGGATATTCACATAGGATAGCTACTGAAACTTTTTATGGCATGTGAAAAATGATGTAGATTTATGTAAATTGATCATTATAATATGATGAGATTTTGAATGTTTTCCAAATCACAAACAAATTGAGGGATCTTCGAAAAAAAAACTCCAGAGATTTGTTACTATGATTCGGATCCTAAAGAGGATCAAATCAGTTGATTTGTTTCTTATTTCTATAAAAGATTTTTAAAATTCGGATAATATTTCCTTATAAAAAATTAAATTTTATTTTAGAGATATGAATTAAGAATAGAAAATGCGTGCACTTCTCAATACAACAAATTTAGCTTACGCAAAGTGGATGTGGCTGCAAAATTATACTTTTTTTCATTGTATTTCATAGGAGGAAAGGCATAATTCACATCTAGAGAAAGAAAGTATTAAAAATCACTTCATGATCCTCATCTACTACCCAATAATTACTTACACTATTTAAATCCTTTCCCTTTTCAAAATTTACAATTCTACACTCTCTTGGAAGCAATGAATCATTCTCTTCATCAATTAGGAGTCATGGTTTTAAGCGCACCAATAAATATTATTCTTAGATATATGCATTAGGAAGAAAAGACATGTACACTTTTCAAATTTAAAAAATTAGATCAGTGTATAGTTATACATTTTACTGGAGGAAAGGCATAATTTATACATAGGAAAAAAGGTATTAATAGTCAATCAATGTTTCTCATTGTTATCCAATAATTATCTACATTATTTAAATCCTTTCCTTTCTCAAGAGTAATAATTCTCTGCTCTCTTGAAAACAATTAGTCATACTTTTCACCAATTAGAAGTCTTGAGTGTCATTAATATTGCTCATGTTTGTAATAATTTTATCAACAAAAATTAGTTTTAAAAATCAATATAGAAGGATATGATATTTAATTTCTCTTTTAAAGAAGAAAAAGTAGAAATCCATAATTGATTCATTAAAGTCATAGCTTAACATGGTTGCATTGATGAAAGCAAGTAAGGACCTAAAGCTATACAAGGACATGTACCTAAATCTAGACTTTTTGCTTATGAAAACTTTCTTTTTTTCATATATCACAAAATATTTGAACCATTTTCACCAATAATATCATGATGTGACATGCTCTATAAAGTTGGTGATGCATTGTAAAAAATCTGTTTGATTATAATCATCACTAACAAAAACTTACAAGTTGCAATAAACAGACATCTTGTTTGTACTTTGAGGTATTTATACGATGTTATCAAAAATGAGGGATGCTAGTATTGTTCAAAATCAAGTAGCGAAGCCCTAGACGATAGAGGTGATGAATACTAATGTTGGGAAGTTATATTTCAAAATATTAAGGCAATAGTTTTTACTCAAACAATTATTGGTTTCCTATTAATTGTTTCGAGTGATTGCGCTCAACAAGTTGATTCTGTCTTATATAAAATTGTAAAATGATAAATGTATATAAAATCACTACATAGATCATAGTTTTCAAAACTAGCTAAGTTTCCATCAAACAAGCCGTCCATGACCCACCAAGGTGCTTCTAAATATATGTCATGATGGTTAGTGTTACCAAATGGATCATATGAACCTTGTCTTATTTTCATATGCAAGACATCCTGGCCTACCACATAAAAGATACAATGTATTAAGCAAATCCATAGGATCCAACCCAGCTTTTGCTTAAATGGTACGCTCCTTCTTGCCCAAAAGAACCAGCTGCCGAGCAGTGTATGCATCGATAGATTCCAAAATTAGGCTTCACCTAGTCATTCAAAATCTCTAAGCAAAACCAGCCGGACGCTGGGGTCACATGGACCGGTAGGGTTCAGCTATTGGGAACCATTTAACAAAACCGAGATCAGGAGGAACAACTAGTCCTCCACACGGAAGAAGCTTGGTCGCGTCCCTCCCTGGCTCGCCGTCCTTCACATGAGCCATCGGGCAATAAAAAGACATTTATACCCTTATCCTTCGTCAAATTGACCGACATAGCCCGCCTTCTGATCCACTACGCTTGTGGGGAGAGGCAAACTTGCGCTAGAGGACAAAATCGTCATTAGGACAATCGGTTCCACGGGACGTGACGACGACGGTCCACGATGACGGCCGAGGCCGCGTCGAGACCGTCTGATCGGTAGTCCTCAATCGATGGACCCCGGCTCTCTCTCTCTCTTCTCAGCCACACGAAACGAAGCAAGTGGGTCACACGTGTCGAGCGACTGGAGCGAGCGGCCGAACGTGTCGAGAGATGGGATGGAGTTGGGCCGTCCCTCCGTACATCCCTTTCATTATTTACTTCCGACCGTTGGAGATGACGCTGGGGAGTTGCGGCCATTTGCTGTGGGTAGCATGATGACTTCAATGCAGTCCTCCAAGTATGGCAACTCGGCCGACACCCAAATCTGCACCCTCTCCCCAGAAGGGGCCCACTCCGTCCCAAATGGGTCCCACATGTTTCGTGGGAATTGGTGTGGATGGAGGTCGGTGCCGGAGTTGGATTGAGATTTTGGGAATTGGGAGAGATTTTTTCCACTTTCTAAGGCCGTGGTGAGCGCCACAAGACATGGTGGGATGAGGTTTGTGGACCAAGATGTGCTGGGGACCAGGTCCATTACAATTGTTGAGCTCATCTCATGTTACTTGAGGGATGGAGAATTCTTCAAACAGGATTGCTGAGATTCTTGGTCTGATGGGCTCTTGGGTTACTGGCTTAAAGATGGTAGTCCTTTTATTTTAAAATTTATCCAATGAAGATATTGTATTGAGTATTTTATACTGACCCTTTCTCGAGATTTGAGATAATTATAGATTTCCCACCTAATATTTCAGAACTATACATTCCACTATTTAACTTTTGTTATGTACCTAACACATAACCCCTTACCATTATCTTTCGGTTAAATAATCTAATGATTTTGCTGATGTCATCACTCTTTAACTTATTTGAATCTTAAAATATTTTATATTTTTATTATTTTCTTTTTATTTCTTTTGCTATATGAATTTTTTTTCTAAACTTCAACTTTTTATGTTTGGCCATATTATTCCCAAAAAATTGATCTTTTGATGATGCTTAAAACTTGGCCAAAGAAATATAGTTATTAAAATTCAAGATATTTGTATATAATTTATGAGTTTTAGGCTTTGAGAGCCTAATTATGTTATGTGGCTATTCATGGCTACTGGAATCTACGACTAGAAGTAGGTATGGCCCATTTCAAACCCCAAATCTAATATAAATTATATATAAATATTTTGAATTTTAAGAAGCATACTCTTTTGGTTGAGCTCTAATCATCATCACAAGTTCAATATTTAGAAATAATTGGGCCAAACATAAAAATTTCATATTTGAAAATTCAAATGATAAAAGGAATTAAAAGAAAATAATAAAAATAAAAAATATAAGATATTTAAGACTCAAATAAGTTAGAGAGTAATGATGCCAGCAAGATCCATTGGCCTATTTTAAAAAAAAAAGATAGCAGTAGGGAGTTAGTTATGTGTATATTTCCGAAACGTTGGTGGAAGTTTGTAATTTTCCCAAACCTCGAGGAGGGTCAGAATAATTTACGTTATTGTATTTAACGGTTTTCTAGTTTAACTTAGCTGCCATGGATGGTGCTTAATGTATATATATTTGGGATACCATGTAAGATATAAACGTTCCTCTCTATGCATATATAAAAAAAAGTTAGAAACTAAGCCTTATTGCACAAGTTCATTGAAGAAAGAAGATTCTACCTTTCAATTTTTCTAATAATGACCGCTTGCTTAAATAGTATCTTCTCTTTCTGCTTGAGCAAGATTCCAACTAAAAATAGGATGGTTATATGTAAAAATATAGGAATGAATCCCTCATGATCTTAGAAAAATTGAGCATATGTAATCTTTGATTAATTCTAAAGATAGTCATAGAGGTTGATAACCTAGCAATCCCTCACTTGTAAGATGAGATTTGGAGCTTGTTTAGGGCCGGAAACGAGTCGAATTATGTCTGACCGTATCCATTTCTATATCTGATTCGGGTTAGATTTGAATACTGTTTTTTTGGTCTAATTAGATCCAGATACGAATCTAGATAGTCAATTTAAAAAATCTTCTACATATGGATCTGGATAATTCAAAAATCTTTCGAATATGGATACGAATGCAGATACATCTGATTTTCTCGAATTTGGATTTGGATCCGGATATTCATATACAAAAGTAAGTGAAAGAAGAAGTTTAAGTTAAGTTAAATCAGAAAATCAATTAAGTGATTAACTAAACCTAAACTAAAGGAAATCCAGATATTGGATGACCGTCACTTAAGACAGTAACTCGAATACAGAATACCCAATTCGAATAAAATTCTTCGAATCACCTTGCACGTCTGAAAGGTTCAAACCTCTCATTCGTCAGTTTTGTCTTTCTTTTCTTTTCGTCGTCTTCAAGCAACTACAGTTTCGGAGGTCCATTTATTTCCTAATTTTCACTCGGCAATTGCAATCGGCAATAGCTATGAGACATCTTGGAAGCATTATAGATCCTGTCTACTTTGGTGATGAGCAACCTTGAGCGGTATATCCTTTATGAAATTATTAGTTTTTATTATTAATAAATACTTATTAAAATTATATATTTTTTTAATTGAATTTTTTCTTTATGATCATGTCTTTATTGCTAGTTTTTATCATTGAATTTTGTTCAAATTTAATTAATATCCGAAAAAATATCTAATTTATATCTGTATTGGGATAAGAAAATATGGATATATTTAATATCCAATTTGTATCCGTATTTATTTATAGTAAATATGAATATGCTCAATATCCGATTCGTATCTATATCTGCTTCGAAAAAATATATATATTAATTTTAATATCCGTTTAATATTCATATTCGTTAAAAAATATGGATACAAATATGGACATATTAATATCCAATCTATATCCGATCTTTTTTCAGCCCTAAGCTTGTTACATTGTTGACAGTGATTTGATCTTTGGATGCATACTCAATTGTAGGTTGTAAGCTCATCTAGGGTCAGGTCGGGCTTGGGTTTGCAGCTTATTATTGAATAAAAAAGAAGAAAGAAAAATTATTCAGCCAAAAAATGAAGGAAACAAAAAAGAAAAAAGCTAAAACGAAAGAGGACTTAGAGCGGTCAACGTTGGAGTCCGGAGTTTAGTTATCATACTTAGAGAACTTTTTATGTTGGTGTGTACCAAAACAAAAGAAAAAAACTTTATGTTGGTCATAGGCTTTAGTTAGATCTTGGATGTGGTGAAGTCTGGTCCATCTTAATGTCTCATAGTTACATCTCCCAGCTCAAAGGCATTTCCATTTTTTATGTGATTCCTGTCACGCCCCGGACCCGGATCCATGACACGGCCGTGCTATTGCCGACTACCGCCCACAATAGCACGCAGCCTCATACCTGGGTAACAGGGTAGTTAAACCAACCGAATCTTTTCATATGAAAGCATTCTTAGTACATCATGCTGGTCAGTACCCAAATACAGAGCTTCTATGTAGTTTATGTACACAAAAGTATACTTGCTTTACCCCAAAAGAAAGAAGCCCTGATACCAAATTAACGTGTCTCTGGCAGCTATCAGTGGCGAGGATCTGAAAGAAAAAGTAAATGAACGGATATGAGCTACACGGCTCAGTAAGTAATCCTGCATAATCCTACCGGATCAACCAGTAGGCTAAACATGTAAATCAGGGTTTGAGAAGTTGACATGCGTATTATCTAATAATCATCATGGCATAATATGTATGCAATTTAAACAAGCAGTAGTGCAAATCACAAAATTTTCATAATATAAGCATATGAAACCGTGCCCCCGGCATGCCGTGGTCCTTTTTCTCTCGGATGCTACCGCGAAGTCAGACTCGACCACTGGCGGGGCCAGCTCAGTTACTATTCAGCCACTGGCGGGGCAGGCTCAGTTACTATTCAGCCACTGGCGGGGCAAGCTCAGTTACTATTCAGCCACTGGCGGGGCAGGCCCAATTCCAATTCAGCCACTGGCGGGGCAGGCTCAGTTACTATTCAGCCACTGGCGGGGCAGCTCAGTTACTATTCAGCCACTGGCGGGGCAGCTCAGTTACTATTCAGCCACTGGCGGCTCAGTCATTCTCAGTAGCATCTTTGAGCCCATTATAGTGCCTCTGGGCTAGCTAAGACTTTATTAACTTACATGCATGATTAAAATATCAGTATCATCATGTTGCATACATAGCCATAGCTTCTGGGATCATGCAAGTTACTTATGCATTGTAACATATCATGCATGAAACATATATTCTTAAAATAAATGCTTAGGAAACATTAATAACATGACATGATCCATAACAGGATTAGGACAGGTTACTTACTTTCTTCACAAATCATGTATACAATTCAAATTGTATGAAAAACACTGGTTCATCTTATAAAACGTAATACCAGATCTACGATAAGATTAAGACAGATTACTTACTTCAATTCGCTTTCCAAATTGCTCAAGTCCAGGTGACAAATCCTTAATCACCTAAAACAACATCATAGGGTTTACATTATTCCCCATTTATTTATTACAAAATCTCTTAGTTCATCATACTATGAACTTACTTGCTTGGGTCCTATCCAAAGATTTAGCCCAAGTCCAATTTGAAGCCTTTGGGGTTCGATTTAAAACCAAATTGGGTCCACATGGGTTGATTGGGTTTTTAATTAAAGGATTGGGCCTCGTTTATAATTGGGTCCAACCTTTTCTAGCCAATTGGATCCTCTGATTTGGTCAATGTGGCTCATTTGGGCCTGAGTCAGGATTAGCCCAAGGTCAATTCGACCTTCTGTCAGTTGAATTGGGCTTGAATTGGGCCTGATTTACAATCAATTAGGTCTGCTGAGACCAACTCAGCTTAATTGGATTCGGACCCAATTTAATTTGGGCTTAATTCGGTTCAGATTTGACCCAATTTGCAGTTTGGGCTCGTCCAGACTTAGCCCAATCTAATTGAGCTCGGATTTAGACTTAGCCCAGTCTAATTGGGCTTGGGTTAGTCAAATTTGGCTAAACCTATTTCATTTTTTTTTTCTTCTCTTTTCCTTCTTTTTCTTTTCTTTTTCTTTTCCTTTCCCCTTTTTTTTTCTTTCCTTTTCTTCTCTTCTCCTTTTTCTTTTCTTCTCCTTCCCGAAGCTTCTTCTCCTCCCTTCTTCTCTTTCATCCCAATCTCCCCCTTCCTCTCTTTTCCGACGAAGGCAGGACGGCGAGCGGAGGGGGCCGGGCCACGACCGGCGGCGTCCGCGGCCAGGCCCCGTGGCGTCCCCGGCCGAGCCTACGGCGCTCTCGGCCGCGCCTGCGGTCGACGCTCGTGTCGACGGTGCTCGCAGCCGAAGCCGGCGGCCACCGCACACGACGCCGAGCTGATGAGTCCCCTCTCCCTCTTTTCTTCTTTCTTTCCTTCTTTCCTTCTTTCTTTTCTTCCCGTTTTCTTTTCTTCTCTGTTTCCCCTCTCTTCTTTCGTGACCATAGAGGGGGGGCGACCCCATGCCGGGGCTCGGAGGGCCGGATTGAGGTCGGTCGGCGGCTTCCGTGGCGCCTGCAGCAGCCGCGGCCCGTGGTCGCCGACCCTCTCTCCTTCCCGTGGAGAAGAGAGACCTCGAGGGAGGAACAGTCCGCGGCGGGGACCAACGGCGCTGACGACGCTCGCGGCCGCACACGGGAGTCCCCTCTTCCCTCTCTCCTTTTTCTTCTTTCTCCTCCCTTCTTCTCTTCACCGAGACCCCCCTATCCCACTCTAATCTCCTCCCCTTCCCATCTCAAGGAAGAAGAGGAGGCGGCTTGGGAGAGGCCGAGCTTGGGGTCACGCCACGGCCGGCGGCGCCCGCGGCTGACTCCTGCGGCCGTGTCCGTGGCCGTGCTCGCAGCCGGTCCGCGGCCTGTGCCTGCGGCCGAGCCGAGGCCGGCAACGTTCACGCCGTCGGCGACGTCCCTGGCTGCGCATGGTTAACCCCCTCCCCCTTCATCTTCTTTTCTTTTAATTCATACGCTGAACAATTGAAAGGAGGTAGCCGAGAGGGATTTACCTTGATTCCGAAGGAGATTGCAGTATCCCGTGCTCCGGTGCCTCCATTCCAACACCTCCTCTGCCGGTTCACAGGTTCTTGAGATTTTTGAAGGGAGAACTAGTAGGTTTTTAAGTGGTTTAGGGGGGGGGGTGCGAGGTGTCACGCCCAGCTTCCTCCTCATGAAAGGCTTAACAGCTGGGTCTTCCACAGCTTCCCAGCTGGCCCTACCCTAGTCACATCCATCCTCAGGCTATGAGATAGCAGCCATCAAATGGCTGCCAACAATGGGCCCAAATGCTCAAGTACGGGCCCAAAAAGGTTTTGGGCTCAAATTGGGCCCGGATATTACATCCTACCTCCCTTAAAATAAATTTCGTCCTCGAAATTAAACATACCTCAGGTGGACCGATGTAGTGAGGACTCATTTTGCCGTATTGCCCGAATCGGGCAACACTCCTCGAAAGGGACATTTTTAGGTAGACAAAGTTTCCCTCCAAAAATTTCAGTTCTCATAGCTTAACAAGAATCGCCCGGTAGGGGGCCTTGAAGATGGGTCCCTCTCCTAAGATCGATGGTGAATTCGATTTCTCAACCAGGGGTAATTCCGGTAATTCATCAGGGTAAATGTTTGAGTATTCCCTATTTCTTATAGCTACCTAGCAGTCAAGAGTTTAGGGTGAAACTGAAATAAATTGCTTTCTTCGACTAAGGTATTATGACAATCTTAACATATTATGATACTCCCAACTACCCATTACCCCAAATTTTTTTTACGGTTATAGTCTTGTTAAACCTAGAGCTCTGATACCACTAGATGTTACGCCCCGGACCCGGATCCGTGACACGGCCGTGCTATTGCCGACTACCGCCCACAATAGCACGCAGCCTCATACCTGGGTAACAGGGTAGTTAAACCAACCGAATCTTTTCATATGAAAGCATTCTTAGTACATCATGCTGGTCAGTACCCAAATACAGAGCTTCTATGTAGTTTATGTACACAAAAGTATACTTGCTTTACCCCAAAAGAAAGAAGCCCTGATACCAAATTAACGTGTCTCTGGCAGCTATCAGTGGCGAGGATCTGAAAGAAAAAGTAAATGAACGGATATGAGCTACACGGCTCAGTAAGTAATCCTGCATAATCCTACCGGATCAACCAGTAGGCTAAACATGTAAATCAGGGTTTGAGAAGTTGACATGCGTATTATCTAATAATCATCATGGCATAATATGTATGCAATTTAAACAAGCAGTAGTGCAAATCACAAAATTTTCATTATATAAGCATATGAAACCGTGCCCCCGGCATGCCGTGGTCCTTTTTCTCTCGGATGCTACTGCGAAGTCAGACTCGACCACTGGCGGGGCCAGCTCAGTTACTATTCAGCCACTGGCGGGGCAGGCTCAGTTACTATTCAGCCACTGGCGGGGCAAGCTCAGTTACTATTTAGCCACTGGCGGGGCAGGCCCAATTCCAATTCAGCCACTGGCGGGGCAGGCTCAGTTACTATTCAGCCACTGGCGGGGCAGCTCAGTTACTATTCAGCCACTGGCGGGGCAGCTCAGTTACTATTCAGCCACTGGCGGCTCAGTCATTCTCAGTAGCATCTTTGAGCCCATTATAGTGCCTCTGGGCTAGCTAAGACTTTATTAACTTACATGCATGATTAAAATATCAGTATCATCATGTTGCATACATAGCCATAGCTTCTGGGATCATGCAAGTTACTTATGCATTGTAACATATCATGCATGAAACATATATTCTTAAAATAAATGCTTAGGAAACATTAATAACATGACATGATCCATAACAGGATTAGGACAGGTTACTTACTTTCTTCACAAATCATGTATACAATTCAAATTGTATGAAAAACACTGGTTCATCTTATAAAACGTAATACCAGATCTACGATAAGATTAAGACAGATTACTTACTTCAATTCGCTTTCCAAATTGCTCAAGTCCAGGTGACAAATCCTTAATCACCTAAAACAACATCATAGGGTTTACATTATTCCCCATTTATTTATTACAAAATCTCTTAGTTCATCATACTATGAACTTACTTGCTTGGGTCCTATCCAAAGATTTAGCCCAAGTCCAATTTGAAGCCTTTGGGGTTCGATTTAAAACCAAATTGGGTCCACATGGGTTGATTGGGTTTTTAATTAAAGGATTGGGCCTCGTTTATAATTGGGTCCAACCTTTTCTAGCCAATTGGATCCTCTGATTTGGTCAATGTGGCTCATTTGGGCCTGAGTCAGGATTAGCCCAAGGTCAATTCGACCTTCTGTCAGTTGAATTGGGCTTGAATTGGGCCTGATTTACAATCAATTAGGTCTGCTGAGACCAACTCAGCTTAATTGGATTCGGACCCAATTTAATTTGGGCTTAATTCGGTTCAGATTTGACCCAATTTGCAGTTTGGGCTCGTCCAGACTTAGCCCAATCTAATTGAGCTTGGATTTAGACTTAGCCCAGTCTAATTGGGCTTGGGTTAGTCAAATTTGGCTAAACCTATTTCATTTTTTTTTTTCTTCTCTTTTCCTTCTTTTTCTTTTCTTTTTCTTTTCCTTTCCCCTTTTTTTTTCTTTCCTTTTCTTCTCTTCTCCTTTTTCTTTTCTTCTCCTTCCCGAAGCTTCTTCTCCTCCCTTCTTCTCTTTCATCCCAATCTCCCCCTTCCTCTCTTTTCCGACGAAGGCAGGACGGCGAGCGGAGGGGGCCGGGCCACGACCGGCGGCGTCCGCGGCCAGGCCCCGCGGCGTCCCCGGCCGAGCCTACGACGCTCTCGGCCGCGCCTGCGGTCGACGCTCGTGTCGACGGTGCTCGCAGCCGAAGCCGGCGGCCACCGCACACGACGCCGAGCTGATGAGTCCCCTCTCCCTCTTTTCTTCTTTCTTTCCTTCTTTCCTTCTTTCTTTTCTTCCCGTTTTCTTTTCTTCTCTGTTTCCCCTCTCTTCTTTCGTGACCATAGAGGGGGGGCGACCCCATGCCGGGGCTCGGAGGGCCGGATTGAGGTCGGTCGGCGGCTTCCGTGGCGCCTGCAGCAGCCGCGGCCTGTGGTCGCCGACCCTCTCTCCTTCCCGTGGAGAAGAGAGACCTCGAGGGAGGAACAGTCCGCGGCGGGGACCAACGGCGCTGACGACGCTCGCGGCCGCACACGGGAGTCCCCTCTTCCCTCTCTCCTTTTTCTTCTTTCTCCTCCCTTCTTCTCTTCACCGAGACCCCCCTATCCCACTCTAATCTCCTCCCCTTCCCATCTCAAGGAAGAAGAGGAGGCGGCTTGGGAGAGGCCGAGCTTGGGGTCACGCCACGGCCGGCGGCGCCCGCGGCTGACTCCTGCGGCCATGTCCGTGGCCGTGCTCGCAGCCGGTCCGCGGCCTGTGCCTGCGGCCGAGCCGAGGCCGGCAACGTTCACGCCGTCGGCGACGTCCCTGGCTGCGCATGGTTAACCCCCTCCCCCTTCATCTTCTTTTCTTTTAATTCATACGCTGAACAATTGAAAGGAGGTAGCCGGGAGGGATTTACCTTGATTCCGAAGGAGATTGCAGTATCCCGTGCTCCGGTGCCTCCATTCCAACACCTCCTCTGCCGGTTCACAGGTTCTTGAGATTTTTGAAGGGAGAACTAGTAGGTTTTTAAGTGGTTTAGGGGGGGAGGTGCGAGGTGTCACGCCTAGCTTCCTCCTCATGAAAGGCTTAACAGCTGGGTCTTCCACAGCTTCCCAGCTGGCCCTACCCTAGTCACATCCATCCTCAGGCTATGAGATAGCAGCCATCAAATGGCTGCCAACAATGGGCCCAAATGCTCAAGTACGGGCCCAAAAAGGTTTTGGGCTCAAATTGGGCCCGGATATTACAATTCCCATCAAAAATTTGTTTCCTGCTAAAACATCAACTCATTCTGATATGCCTATACGACTTGAGACTCCAATTTGATATCGTATAAAGCTTGTAATGGTATATTTCCTCCAATTTCAGGTGCATCTGCTGGGTTTCCTTCAAATTAAGAGCCTAAGAACGTGTTTAGTTTGCAATCGGAATTGGAATGGCCATATCTCTGATATATTTAATTTATGATTAAAATTTGAATTAGAATCTATATGGAATTTGAATATTAGAAGAGAATAGAGATTGAATTTTGGGAAATCGAGACATTTCTATTTTCCTCTAGAGTTAGAATGGAAATCGGACTCTCCTTCTATCCAGATGGTTGAAATAGTAGTTATTTATTTCTATTCTCATTTTGGAGCGGAACTTTCTACAACCAAATATGCTCTAAATCTTTTTTGAAAGTTAACATTCTAAAGGCTAGTTAAGGTTAAAAAAGTGGAGGACCAAATGTCTTTGATTCACTTGTATGCTTTTTTTCTTTTGAATTTCTTGGGTCAGAAAAGTTGTGAGAATCTGGGTGACTGTTTTGGACAGTTCGATGGGAAGAGATTCAGCCATCATAGGTGGAAAAATGCTCATTTTGTTGCTTTTCTAACTTATTCTTCGGACCATTAAATATGGGAAGCTAAGCAGCCTTAATTGTTTAGTATGGTGGTTCTTCTTTTCTTATACTACTTTTGTTGTTTATTTTGATTATTTCTTGGTTTGTTTGATATGGTGATTAGATTGGAAGATAAGGCAAACCTTTATTAGGTTCTGTGCCGAATATATAATAATATGATATAACTCAAAACCATGGGCTAGCTTGTTAATACCCCAGTTCAATGGGCTATAGAAATAGAATAGCGCCCATCATATTCTGGTTATCTCCATCTTGTTTGGCTTGTGTCAAAAGAAAAGATAACACGTTCCACTTACCATCCAAGGGTTTGAGCACATTGCATCATGATTCGTTCATTGCCCGCTTTTGTTTTCACTACTTAACAACCAAATAAGCCTTGACATGCGAGATATACCATAATAGATGAGCCAATACAATACACCCACTTGCAAGTGCATGATATCCAACACTCATTCATAATTGTTTGTTACACGCACAAATTGTTTGATTGTGACCCAAATTTAATAATTTCCTTGATCTCTCTAATCTTTACTGACAGAAACATTTAATGTGACGCTTAACTACAATATGTTAGCCTTCATGCAACATTAGCCTAGCTTGATTCGGCTGGGTGTGCAGGTTGTAAGCATTATGTGTCATTTTTGAGACCAAGTTTATCGACACAAACCTTGGCCATATGAGATTTTGGTATCTGCAATTGGTCAACTCCAATACAACTAAATCCTTAGGATGAACTAAATTGGTCATTGTTAAAAGATTAGTCAACTCAGGTCTACCATGATTAATGGATCATGGTCATTGTTTAGAAATTAGTGAATCATGGTCATTAATCTATAAATCAGTCATGCCAATTCCCATGACAAGGTATACAATTAATATGGCCTTCCTAAGAACAAGCATGAATCATATTTGATACGCCTTGGAACCGACCACAGCCACGTGGCACACCAACCAATCAGAGCTCGCCACGAAGCCTCCAATCAACCAATCAAAGCCCGTAAAATGGCCAACCTGGAGGTGGGCAGAGAGTCCTTTGAATTTCACATTCTCTTCCCAACTAGAAACACCTCGACAACAATCAGGAGCGGTTTCCATACTTGTGTGAGGGAGATGCGTGTTAGAAAAAAAATTAAATGCGCACGCGGCCCGAAATTTGGCCGCGTGCGCGTTTGAAAAAAGGTAACGCCCAGCGGGCGTTACGCATTTGAAAACGGACGCTTTTGAAAACGCGTCCGCAAAAGACCAAATTGCCCCTGTAAAAATCCCTATTTAAACCCCTTGATTTCATCTCTTTGGCAGCACGGAAAAATTTCAGAAAAATAGTGGAAAAATTCTGAAAAAATTCTTCTCCCTCTTAGCCACTTCCAAATTTTATTTTTACATTTTTATTCAGTTTATTTAGTTCTTTTCATTCCGTTCTTTGCTGGATCTGCAAGTCCGATCGGGTTCGCTTTGACTTCTTCCGAGACGTGCCGAAGAAGAAGTTGTAGGGTCGTCGTATCTCCGAGAAGGATTGCCGGGTGACCCGTACGTGGGGGCAAATACTTCTTTGGGACAGCGTCTACGCGCTTCGACCTACCTTCAATCAGGCTACTTTCTTCTACTTTTATTTTTAATTTAATATTAGTAGATTTGTAGGATTTGAATTTCTATAATATAAATTTATTAAATACATTAAAATAGAATTATTTTGTGCTAGAATAGATTTATTTTGCATTAAAATAGAATTATTTGGATGCCGAATAATATGCATGTATATTATTCCCTTTAAGATTTTCCATTAATTGAATTAATAGATTTATTGTTTATTTATATGATATATTGCTAACAATCCAAAGAAGTATTTGCTTTTATTTTTTGTTAGTAATATATAATTCATTAAATTCTTTATTACAATTGTGGCATATTAGATTTTAATTGCAATAATTGTCTTTGCTAGAACATCATTAATAATAAATTATTCTAAAGAGGTAATAATTTGGTTAACCTCCAAGAGGTTTATTATACCTCCATTTGGACTCCTCAAGGAGTAATTTTCAGATCCTATTCAAACGGAAAATTCGGAAATTGGTTGATACATAATAATAAATCTATTGAATTGACTTATTAGATCTCAATCAATTAGTCTAATAAAGAAATAGATCTTTTAATTCATTGAATTGACATCTTAATTACAATAATTGATTTGCTACAAAATTAGTAATTAATTATTCTAATAAGTAAATAAATCAATTATAATATATATAATTCATTGAATTGATAAATTAGATTTTAATTACAATAATTGTTTGCTAGAATTAAATTTAGTAATCAATTGTTACTAATTCGGAAAGGTCAAACGAAAAATTCAAAAATTAGTTAATTCGTTTAAATTTGCATTTAGGTTATTCTAAATATTGAATTTGTGTGATTTCTAGTGATTATATCCACTAACTAATAGTGTCTAAGAAAAGCTTGTCAAAAAGGCATACGTGCCTAGGAAAGGCTGGTACTTAAGTGAGCCTAGTGCTCCACCACCGATCTGGAGCTGATCTGGCTATTAGTTTTTTTGGATATATCAATTAGACATCCAAAGTTCAATATAAATATTAGTGCAATCTTTTGACATAGATTTTTTGCCTTCAATCAGGTTTCTGTCTCTATTCTGTAACCCTGATCCTATGGCCTCAAACACTAGTGACCACCTTAGTGCCAAATCTGAAAAATTTGATGGCCATAACTTTAGGAGGTGGCAGAACCAAATGCGGTTCTGGCTCACGACATTAGGGTTAATCTCAGCCATAGGTGAAAGTACTACCGAAGTTGATAATGAGTCCAACCCAACTACCTCTTCCAACACTGAACATTCTGCCTCCACTGGCACACCCTCTAGAAAACCTGATGAGATAGATTATCATTGTATCCATAGAATCCTAGGTGCTCTTTCTGAGAGGCTGTATGATATCTATTACACAGCCAAGAGTGTCAAAGAACTCTGGGACACCCTAGATAGCAAATATGGTCTTGATGATGGTGGGGTAAAGAGGTTCAAGGCCTCCGATTTCAATAAGTTTAGGATGGTGGACTCAAAGCCTATGAATGACCAAATTCATGAATTTGAAACCCTGATCCACCAGCTTAGGGCTAATGGAACCAATTTGGATGAATCATTCCAGGTAGCCTGTCTGATAGATAAACTACCTACTTCCTGGTTTGATTTTGCCAAGACCCTGAGCCATACCCAAGGAGTTCTCACCCTAACCCAAGTCTTAAACTCCATTAGGATTGAAGAGCAGCATAGGCTCAGAAATAATACTTCTACTGGACCCAAAAATAATGCATATAATGTAGAGGCTTCTCCTAAGAAAAATCAGAACCGACCCTTTCGTAAGAATTTCAAGAAGAAACCCTACAACCCTAGAAACCCTAACCACCACTACAATGGGAAGCCTATTCAATCCCAGGAGCAGAAGAAGAAGAAAGAGGAAGGTGGTGCTCGTTTCTGTTATGTGTGTGGTCGGACCAACCATTTGTCTCCCCAGTGCTTCTATAAGAAAACTGCACCTCTTCAATCTAAGAAGAAGGGTCCACACACATCCAGTGCTCAAGTCAACATGGTGACTTCCGGCGCTGGCTCCTCTGAGACAGCTTTCAAGTCTGTTTTCTTCACTCCTGAAGTTAACATGACTTTACAAGCACTTGATTGGTGGATTGATACCGGAGCTGGTATTCATATTTGTTCGGATCGCTCCTGGTTTTCTTCTTACCAGATCTCAAGTGGAGGAGCTGTGATCATGGCAAACAGCTCGGAGGCGCGTGTGTTAGGAGTAGGACGTGTGGACTTAAAGCTTACATCTGGAAAAGTCCTGTCCCTGCACGGCGTCCAACATGTTCAAGTTGTTAGGAGAAATCTCATTAGTGGTTCCTTGCTTGTCCAGCAAGGCTTTCGTCTTGTTTTTGAGTCCAATAAGGTTGTAATTTCTCATGGTGTAATGTTTATTGGAAAAGGATTCCTTAGTGAAGGATTGTTCAAGTTGAATGTAATAGCTCCTTTAATAAATGAAAATCATTTGATTATGAATATAGAACCCCCTTCTATTTGGCATGGTAGATTAGGTCATGTAAATTATAATTCAATTAAGCAACTTATGAACCTAAATCTAATACCAAAAAGTGATCTTAAGAACCATGAGAAATGTCAAATTTGTGTAGAAGCTAAACTCCCTAGGAAGCCTTTTAAATCCGTTAATAGGGATTCAGATCTATTAGAGTTGATCCATAGTGATGTTTGTGACTCTGGTAGAACTTCTAGAGGAGGTAACAAATATTTTGTGACCTTCATAGATGATCTATCCAAATTCTGTTATATCTATCTAATTAAAACCAAGGATGAGGTGCTCAGCAAATTTAAAATATTTAAGATTGAAGCTGAGAACCAACAAGAAAAGAAAATTAAAATTCTGAGATCAGATCGGGGAGATGAATATACATCCAATGATATAACTCAATTTTGTGAAGATCATGGAATCATTCATGAAGTGATTGCACCCTATTCTCCCCAATCAAATGGATCTTTAAGAAGAAACTTAGGCCTGATGGCTCTGTAGATAAATTTAAGGCTAGATTAGTTGCCAAGGGTTTTACTCAGAGACCTGGTGTAGATTTCTTTGATGTTTATGCACCTGTAGCTAGGATTACTACTATTAGGATCCTTATAGCATTAGCCTCCATTTATAAATTAGTGATTCATCAGATGGATGTTAAGACAGTTTTTCTAAATGGAGACTTAAATGAAGAAATTTATATGAACCAGCTAGAGGGATTTAAAATCCCAGGCCAAGAAAATAAAGTTTGCAGACTAGTCAGATCTCTTTATGGTCTTAAACAAGCACCCAAGCAATGGCACTTAAAATTTGATGAAACCATACTGACATTTGGATTTGAAATCAATAGTACGGACGAATGAGTATACCACAAGAGAGTTGGACACAAATTTGTGATCTTGTGCCTCTATGTAGATGATATACTGATCTTTGGGACAGATCTTCAGATAATTGATGAAGTAAAACAATTTTTAAGTCATAAGTTTGATATGAAAGACTTGGGACAAGCTGACTTAATTTTAAATACCAAAATAATTAGAAGTGCAAATAGTATTGAGTTATCCCAAAGTCATTATGTTGATAAGATACTCAATAAATTTAATTATTCCGATTGTCAGTCTGTCTCTACTCCATTTGATCCATCTACTCATCTTAAGAAGAACTTAGAAACTCCTGTCCTTTAAAGCCTATATGCTTAAATCATTGGCTCACTAGGATTCCTAACAAACTACACCAGGCCAGACATAGCATATGCTGTAAATAGACTTAGTAGATATACTATTAATCCAAATAGAGATCACTGGACAGCATTAGAGAGAATTCTTAGGTATCTTAAGGGTACCAAGTCCTATAGTTTGCACTTTAGTGGGTTTCCTGCTGTTCTAGAAGGCTATAGTGATGCCAACTGGATCAGCGATACCTTAGATGTTAAATGCACCACAGGATACGTCTTTCTCCTAGGAGGTGCTGCTGTGTCTTAGAAATCCACCAAACAAACCTTAATATCTAGGAGTACCATGGAGTCTGAACTGATAGCTTTAGACACTACTAGCACTGAGGCTGAGTGGCTCAGAGATCTACTAATAGACCTTCCTGTAGATGAGTCACCTTTACCACCTGTCTCCTTACATTGTGACTGTAAATCTGCAATAGATAAGTGCAACCAAGAAAATGCCAATGTAAAAATGAACAGGCACTTAAAAGTGCGTCATAAATCATTAAGATATAAATTGAAAAATAATGTTATTGCCTTAAATTTTGTTAAATCAGAAAATAACTTGGCTGATCAGCTTACTAAAGGCTTGTCTAGAACAGTAGTTCTAGAGTCATCGAGGGGGATGGGGTTTAGCCCATAAAGATAGATCACCACGGTGGGAACCCAACCTTAAAAGGTTCAATGGGTAGAAACAAACCGGAGTGTGACTAAGAGGAGCACTATTTCATGTTTCCTCATCCCTATGGCGCTAGTGCTCATAAAAGCAAACGGTAGGATGAGTTCGTTTGTATAACTCTTAATGAGTCCGAGACCCAAGAGGCAGGAGCTTCCTTGCTAGCTTCCTTATTAGGACTCACCTATATATGCAGTCGTGAGGCCGCGATTATGGAAAATGGGCGATTCCCTAAAAAGCACATGATAGATATCTGCGCATGGCCATAACAGCGCAACCCGCTTAGAACCCAGATCGGGCTATATTATGTGTGCTGTTGATTTAATCTGAGCTATGGACCGAGGTTCAAGGTTAAGACCACCTTGGCTCCACAGATGTAATCAATTGTCACTAAGTGAAGGTTCAAACCGAAAGGTACCTACACCTATTACATAATATAAGATATCCAGCATTTTATTTTGATTTTAAAATTATTTAAATTTTTGTGGGGGATTGTTAGAAAAAAATTTAAATGCGCACGCGGCCCGAAATTTGGCCGCATGCGCGTTTGAGAAAAAGGTAACGCCCAGCGGGCGTTACGCATTTGAAAACGGACGCTTTTGAAAACGCGTCCGCAAAAGACCAAATTGCCCCTGTAAAAATCCCTATTTAAACCCCTTGATTTCATCTCTTTGGCAGCACGAAAAAATTTCAGAAAAATAGTGGAAAAATTCTGGAAAAATTCTTCTCCCTCTTAGCCACTTCCAAATTTTATTTTTATATTTTTATTCAGTTTATTTAGTTCTTTTCATTCCGTTCTTTGCTGAATCTGCAAGTCCGATCAGGTTCGCTTTGACTTCTTCCGAGACGTGCCGAAGAAGAAGTTGTAGGGTCGTCGTATCTCCGAGAAGGATTGCCGGGTGACCCGTACGTGGGGGCAAATACTTCTTTGGGACAGCGTCTACGCGCTTCGACCTACCTTCAATCAGGCTACTTTCTTCTACTTTTATTTTTAATTTAATATTAGTAGATTTGTAGGATTTGAATTTCTATAATATAAATTTATTAAATGCATAGATTTATTTTGTGCTAGAATAGATTTATTTTGCATTAAAATAGAATTATTTGGATGCCGAATAATATGCATGTATATTATTCCCTTTAAGATTTTCCATTAATTGAATTAATAGATTTATTGTTTATTTATATGATATATTGCTAACAATGCGCAGGTGAAAGCCCCGCACATGATCTTCAGGACGTGGGATGAGCTGCCAAAAATGGGCAATCCTCATGTCCAAATTCCTCGATAACAGATGTCGATCCTCGCCTACATTAATTATTCCCACAAGACTCTCTAAGTAAGTGCTCTTGAGCTCTCTTATACCCTTATGCTACCGCTCTTGTAATACCTCCGTTGTTCCTGAGAGTTCTCTAACTTCGGCATTGGAGGGTCTCCCATTAGACATTTTTCGGCAAGAGAACTTCTTCATCTTTGATGTTTTCAAGTTGGATTCAGTGTTGGAGCGAAGGTCCAAGCATGGTTCCCTCTTCCAGCACCACCTCGAGAGCGACTAGTATTGGAACCATCTCTACCCGAGCACTATGACCACCACCTCGCAACCTTAGAGGCATATCACAATCTTCAGCCAACCTCTACAATCTGAATGCCCAATCATCCAAGCCCTCCAGCAGCTCAACCGGCTCGGTGTCTTGGTCGGGCCAATTTCCAACGTTAATAGATTAGCGCTAGAAGAATGGTCCATGATCCCACTACCAAAGGTTCCACCAGACAGAAGACGACTTACAGACATAAAGTCTCAAAGAGCATAGGTAACACCCTTGATTGCCTAGCCAAACAAGCCCTGTAGAATCTGATGGCTCTTTATAGAGCTCTTAGAGGGCTCCATCTCCACTGGAGCGGTGGGCAGTTCCAGCGGTTACTCTCGAGTAGTTTCAATTGCTTGTACAACAGGTTCAGGTACTAATTATAGTCATCCAAAACTTGCAGTAGACGACGACCAACCACCACCAGCAGTAACAACAATAGAAGCTTGCAAGCCAGCGACAACAGAGTCCTGGCGTAGCCGAGCCGCCACCCTTCTTCGAAGTTTAGAGCGGGCTCAATGGAGCCATCACTCCCATCCTCAGAGCTTGGGGAGGACCCCACACAGCCACCATTCTCATCTACGAAGTCCAAAATGAGATAGGGGCGTCGATCCCCAAGCTTACCATCTTGGGAGGGATCTATGTCTGGCCATTTCTCACCCCGCCGATTTGAGAGAGCCTCCAGGTGGGAGGCTAAGAGGCCGCAAACTTGGTATTGTGTAGAGCCTTCTTGGTCATGCTTTAGAAGACGGTCCAATTGTGGGACATTGAGCTTCAACCAAACTTCATTCATTCTTTCAACCAGTTTGGTAGGATGTTCGCTGCCCATTTTATGTGAAGTCAGCAACAGAGAAAGTGGTCTCACATCCTTTTTGCCATCAAGAAGCAAGAGGATGAGTCCCTTCAGGACTATATCAGCCGCTTCAATGCGACCACTTTGGAGATCCACAACTTGAATCATTCGGTCGTCATGTTTGCCAAAAGAAGCAAACAAAAGACATCTCAGTTCCTCTTCTCCCTAGAGAAGAGGTTCCTGAGAGATTATGCTAAGCTCTTAGCTCGAGTTGACAAGTACATTAATGTAAAGGAGACCATGGCATCTCGGCAAAGTTCTGCCGGGGTCAAATCCGACAAGAAGAAGAAAAATAAGGCTCTGGGAGGACCTAGAAGAGCCCAACAAGAAGCCGAGGAAGAACAAGGACTCTTATAAAGGTGCCGCAAAGTTCAACAAAGGATCTGCACAAGGCAACGAGCTTGAGGGAATTCTTTGGAACTTCAAAAATAAGCAAGCATGATGCCATCCACACCTTCATGAGGCAAATGGGTGATCCTGAAAAGCCATCCTAGATACACAACTTCGGCCATGTTGAGACCGATAGGCAAGCCACCTCCAAGCCTGCCTCAACTTGTTTGCTGATCTACCTTCTTGGATTGATGACAACTAGCATGTTGGCCTATCCGAGAAGATCTATATTAGCTCATACGCCATGCTATAGTGAAGCTTATGTCGGCTAAGGCGCCGACCAAGTCTAGACAACCAAAATGATGGCAAAAGCTTGAGTTAAGCCTACGGATAGAGATACTCTGAGAAGAACACAATAAAAATCAACAGACGAGAGAAAGATAAAAAAGATAGCTCATTTCATTTTAAAGGAGAAGGTTACAAAAAAAAATAAAAACAATAAAAAACCACAGCTTGCGAATACTGAAGCTGGGAGACTATCCTACTCCTCTCCTTCCTCTTCTTCTTGTCCTTCCTCTTTTCTCCTCCTCATCTTCTTTTCCTTTGTCTCCTTCATCTCCTCCCAAGGAAGCCCCTTCGCTAGAAGATTCTTCTAAAAAGATGATCAAGCTGAGGTGACCTTGGAAAGCAGCCGGTTGATCTTGCTCTAGCAAATGGTAAAGTTCTTCTTGAAGGAGTCCCCAGTGGCTTCCAACATCTCATCGTGGAACTTCTGTGAGTTCTTGTACTCCACAATGGCCCCTAGGGCCTCCTCAACTCGAGAGGCCCTCTCCTCAGTTCAGATGGATTTCTCCTCGGCTTGGGTAGCCTTCTCCTTAGATTGAGCGTCCTTATCTTCTACCAAAGAAAACCTCTCTTCGGCTCGAGAAGCTTTTCCCTCAGCCTTTACCATCAAGCCCTTGAGGCGGGCTATATCTTCCTCATCCTCCTTTCTGACCCAAACTATCTCCTCATCAATCTTCTGCTGGATCCCCTTGAGCTTAGCCACCATCTAGTTGAGCTTGGCCTTGGCAGCATCGACTCTTATCTCAGAAAGATGAACTTGGACCACAACCTCCTCCTTCACCTTCTCAGCTGCCAACCGCTTCTCATTGGCCTAAGCCTTTTCTCGCTCAGCCTTACAGATCTAGTGACCCACACTCTTTAAATTGTGCTGGTAGGAGCGAATGATCTGAACGAGCACCTGTGCAGTGTAGACCCCTTGCGACAAAAAAAAAAGCAATAGTTAGTTCTACCAATCAAAGAAGAACTTTGAAGTACCAAGCTTATACCCTTACCTCGATGGCAATGCAGCATGATGAGGAGATGAGACTCTCGACCAACTGCTTCTGGAGCTCCACCTCATCCTCGAGAAGCGTAAACTTTCGTACCATCTCTTATATCACCCGAGGGTTACCATGGTGGAGCATTAAGTCGATGATCTTGACCAACCAATTTGGCCAGAAAGTCGTTGCCCCGAACCTTTGCAATAAAGGTCGAGATATGGAAGGTGAAGCCTGCAAGACCCCGACAGTAGCAACCGAGGTGCGCATCGACCTAGACAACCATGCTAAGATTGGGACTACCTCCGGAATGGCCGTCGAAGCCTGGGCGGCCTTGGGATCGGCCACTAAAGCTTGGACTACCTCTAGGCAGCCATTGGAGTCTGAGCAATTCCTAAAGCAGCCACATAAATTGAGGCAGCCAAAGAAGCGACTACCGAAACAACCTTAGAGGCCTCGATTGGGACTACTTCTTGGGAAGACTCCAAACTGGGTGGACTAGCAGAAATGACGAGAGGAGCGATCTACCTTGGGTGTTCCCACCTCAGCCCTAGCAGCTCCTATCGCGCCCGACATGATAAAGGGCTTGTCCTCAGGAACTGATGAGCTTGCCATTGCCTTCTTCTTCTTCCTCTTCTCAATGGGCTAGCTTCGCTAGGCCTCTTTTTTGAGGTACCAAATAGTTTGTTGACTTTGAACTTCATCGCTGCAAAGACAAAGGTGAACAAGTCAACCAATAGAGCAATTATACTTGAGAAAGAATAAAATCAAAAAAATTATCTCCGATAAAAGTAGGACTGAGATCGGCGTTCGAGAAGATTATCTTGTAAAGTAGCTCAGCAAAAGCTGGAGCCCTCATTTGATGAATGTCGTCGAACAATCTTTGCACCTTGTCTGACTGGGAAAGATGCTCAATGGATAGAGGATAGAGGAAGGGATGGACTAAAGGATAATGTAACCTTTTTTATTGGAAAGATACTACCATCCTTTGTTTCGAGGGTGCATCTTCACTTGGAAGAAGGCTCAAACAATGCCACAGTCAGGATGATCCCATGGAGCCTCAAAAATAGAAAAACCCAACTATCATTCTCCAAGCATTAGGGGCAAGCTAAGCTAGAATGAGTTAGTGCTAAGCTAGAAGGTCAACAATGATCGAAGAAATTTTTCTTGGAGTTGCTCGATCATTCTGATTGGGTAACATCACCTCGGAAGAATCAGCTCTCCTTCTATGAGAAGAACTTGACTTGGATCCAATCAAGGTCAGATTCTTCCAAGACACTCTTTTCGCATTCGAACCTAAAACGATTTTGAACTGGGTCCCCCCCAAAGCCATGGAAACTTGGTCAAGAGAGCCTTGATGTGCTTTCTCGTTGTCCATGGACCATTCCTCTAGAAACTAATCCATCATGGGAAAACAAAAGAAAAAGAAAAAAGAAGAATGAAAGGTCTCGAGGAGGCTGAAGAAAAGTTTGGAAGGAAAGCTTAAGAAGAACCTATCGGAGACCTACAGAGGCAAAAAAATTCTAATGAGGTATCCTCTCCACCACCAGCATCAGAAGGGAAAATTGGCGGTCGTCCTCCTTGTTTCTGATTCTTCTATAGTTGTAGCAGAAAGATGACACATTCTTATAGACGAAACACTACCATAACACCTTAGATCGCCTCTGAATCCAAATCCTGAGTTTGAATCTAAATCCTGAGTTTGCAGCTGCTCGGTGAAGTCATCAGGAGCCAACGACCGGCCGACCATCGCCATGATCTCCAAGATCAACGCCTTTTCCCAATATTCCAGCAGCAGGAACGGAAGTCGGACCCAAACCACCATTTTCTTCACCTTATCCACTCCGGGGATGAAGTCTGAAATCCACGGTTCCATTGCCTGCAACTGTCTGGCTACCAACCATGGCCCACCGACCAGGACTGCATCCTAATATGTCTCATTCCTAAAGCAGAAAACGCAGTAGTCCTCTGCCAGTGGAAAGGGTTCCACATCATAGTCGAGTTTCCCCCGGATTTTGAGATTCTGGGCAAACCACTCAGCAGGGACTCTCCTCCCCAAGTTCTAAGACATCTCTGCCGTATTCTCCCAAGTCTGCTGGGATGCTTCCAAGTGCTCTATTGGCAACTCCAAAACATTGGTGAAGTATTGTTGAAGATTCTCAATTTCCTCTTCTGAGATCCGGTTAGTTGTCCATCCAGGTTGTTGGGGAAGCCCCTGCACAATGCCCACCCACATTGTGTTGCTCTCCTCTCGCCTCGTCGTATGCTAATCCTTGCCGCCGAAGGATCCCTTCATCGGCCTTGTCTTGTGATCATTATAGCCTAGTGCCCACTAGTCGTTTGACAAAATCCCACAGAGCCTGCACAAAAATTAATGCATTCTACCACCTAACCGCTCAGAGAGCGCAAACCCCTTTTTGTTTCCATAAAATCTTTATTCAATGGATAATTAATTTGGAATTTTAATGGAGAATTTCAGAAGTAAGAAAGATCTTTATTGCAAATGAATAGAACTGCATACGAAGTTAATTCATAACGAGATACATAAAATATTGCATGCAATAGTTATATTATAATATTCACTATTTCTACATGAGTCATTTGATCATAACAATGTGCTTAGATCGATGGGGATCAAACAATAAACAATGTGCTCATATATGCTGAAATTTGAGCTGTAGCTCATGCTTATTAAGTATTATTCCTAATTCTTGGCGCGGCAGGCTTAAAGTTATGATCCACTGATCACTACCATCCAAACTATGGGTTCGTCAAGCATCAGGCGATCCGGAAGGCTTAATTCCTTAGAGGACAACTGGAGGCCTTTTGCTTTCCTCACGTGGCTGCTTTCCAGCTCCAGGCCGAGACAGCCAATCCTTGACTTTGGTCTCACGCCATCGTGTTAGCATTTACTTAGAAGAGACACTCTAGTTCAATTCTTGGAGCATGTTAGCTTAAGATAGGACCCTTAATAAGTACAAACAACGATCCATAGCTTAAGATGGGACCCTTAATAAGTAGACTAGCTTGCCAACCAGGATCATTGGCGTGGGCCTGGGATTCTTGTGGCCATGTACCACAAGAACTTGTCTTACATTAGCCTACCAGGGATGCGAACGATCTATAGCTCGAGCTTGGCTTGATCGAAAGCAAATTAAATTTATTTGATTATAAAACAAGCCCAACTCAAGATTTACTTAAAATGTTGACTCTTATGTGAGCTAAGATTACACACTTTGAGCTTGCAAAAACTAATTGAAGCCCAACCCTAATAGACATGCAAAAGATCCTAAATATTCATGAATAGCTAGAGCTTGGCTTGATAGAAGGCCAATCAAAATTTGCTTAAAGGTTGACTCCTATATGAGTTAAACTCGAATAGTTTGGGCTTGCAAAAGACTACTTAAAACACAACTAGAACTGCTTTTGATTGCTGCTAAGGTGCTCCTTAAAAAAGAACATCGAGAGATGTTTGTGGCCCTACAGGATACCCATCTGCAGATTGAATGGCTCAAGCGAATGTCAAACTTACAGAAGTAGTTGTTGATATATTATTATGGTGATATGTTTTGTAGTTTTAATTATGAACTTCTATTGAGAAATTATGGTGGACTATATGTATTTGTCTTATGTCTTGGATAATGTATCATAGATGCTATTGATTTTATGAATATTATCGATGATATGTGTTGATGTTTTTTAAATAGTTTGTGTTATTTGTATTATATGCTTATATATCATTTATTTTATTGTTATGGATATTTTATTTTTTGCATAATATTTTTTTTACAGGTATGGGTAGCATTGACAATAGTTCTGAGAAGAATGATTCCAGCGAAGATGAGATAGTTGATGATGATAATTTTTATACTATACTAACTGCAATTATCGGTACAGTTACTGAATATTACATAAAATATATTGAGAATAAGCCTTGTAGGACCTCCTATCAAACTGGATATAAGTTTATATCAGAGATTTTACATGGCAATCTAGATAGATGCCAACAATAATTTTTAAAAAAATACATGTATTTATTGATTTGTGCATGGAATTGAAAGTCAGATATAGTTTAAAAGCTTTTTGATATATTCTTGTTGAGGAGCTAGTATCTATGTTTTTGATGATTCTAGGACATGGATTTGGAAATAGGATGGTTTAAGAAAGATTTCAAGTAAAACAGTTAGTAGATATTTCGCCCATGTTTTAAATATTGTTTTAAGAATGACCAAGGATATTATTAGCCTGGTTAATAGAGAGTTCAAGAATATTTCAAGTAAAATCCACGATGATAGTCGTTGGTGGCCTTATTTTAAGGACTGCATTGGAGCAATTGATGGTATCCATTTATCAGTGAAAGTTTCTCCATCCAAATAAGTACTATATATTGGCTGAAAATAATTTCTACACAAAATGTTATGGCCTATTGTGATTTTGACATGCATTTCATTTTTGTTTGTGCTGGATGGGAGGGTACTGCTCATGATTTGGAAAGTTATGTCGAGCAAAGCTTTGGCTGAATCTGAGTTAGGAAAAGTTTTAGGAAGAGCCGTCGACGGAACGCCATAAAGTCCCAATTCTCAATTGGAAAATGGTAGAAAAATAGAGTCAAACTCGAAAAATTAGGGCGAAAAACTTGGGATTACGGGAGAAAAAAGTTGAACCCATTGTCAGAAAGATACTTCGACTGATAAGGGTAGAAAAATAGGGAAGGACGGAAGGAGCGGAAGAGTGGAAGAGGGGGAGAGAGGAAGGGTTTTCTCGTCTGATGATCGGAACGAATTAACGGTGGAAAAATAGAGAAAATAGGGATGCTTGTGGCTGACTTTGTCTGAGGAGAAAAATAGGAAAGAACGATTATCTCATCCGATAATGGGAATGGGCGGGACCAAGCCCATACTTTTGACACCCTTTTCTATTGAAATCCCGCTCCTTGGGACCACAGAGCTGCGAAGATGGGGGGGCTCCTGCGGGTCTACCATTGGCCATTCATTGGGTTACTGGTTCCGGCACGGTCGTCCATCGGCTTGACCACAGTACAGATTACCGGATCGATAGACTTAAGACACGACCCTGCACGAGGGAACCCGAATATGAGATGGGATTGGATGAGTTTCATGGAACCTACTATCTTGTTGATTTCTATTCCTGCATTTCACTAGGGAGAGTGCTTTATTTACTAATGATAGAATCATTATTTGCTTTTTTAGTTTCCTTTGTTCTGTTTCCAGTAGGAAAGGGAGTCGAACTCAGAGGTGGAAACTGGGGAAGAGCGAAAGAGCGAGGGGCATTTTCATTAGTGGACAAGAATGGTTAAATATCGAAAGCCCTCTGGATCGGTTGTTATAAAACCGATCCATAGGGACCAAATGTTAATGTCGGATTCAAGGATGGACTGACCATTAATTTCTCTATTGTTTATTACTTATGTAGAGATACTTTTGTTATGGCCTGCTTTTGTTTGCCCAGAAACACATTCCTCACCGAGATGCACTATTAAGATGACATTTGGATGTTAGAAAAGTAGATGGAGAATATTGAGTACCATGCCCAACTTTTCTTATCAAAAACAAGTCCAAATTGTCGTGGCTTCCATGCCTATTCATAATTTTATTAGAAATCATGCAATTAAAGATTTTGAATTTCAACCTTTTGATGATAAATGAGGATCTATTTTCTTCTGTTTGTTTTGAAATTAATGAACTATATGAAGAACTGAGTACAGAGCAAAGCCAAATAATGGGTAACCGTGAGATGGATATTCTGTGTGATCGTATTGCTACTCTACTTATAGCTCGTTGACTTCTTTTCTTGATGAAATTATTGAGAAGTTGGTTGTTTTATTTCATATTTGAGCAAACTTGAATGTTGCTTCTTGTATTTTTGTTGCTATTACATCAAGAATATAAAATACTTTGGTGACATTAATACTTAATGCATATTTGAGAACTTGTTATGGATATAGTGGTATTAAATATATACTTGATATTCTATTATATCTAATATTGCACAGATATATTTTTGAAATTCAATAATTTATCTAAACCAACTTATAATATCTCATTGCGTATAAAAAATGCAGAAACAAAAAAACATTGAAAAAAAAAGATTCTTAAAATCTCACTTTTGTAAGTATGATTGTGTGACCGTATATTTTTTCTAAAAATTAGTTCCCAAAATATTATATTAATAAAAAATTAATATATAATAACAATTATAATATTTTATATCAAAATATTGCATTATACTATAAATATTATATTATATTATATCATAATATATTGATATGTTATGTTATATAATATCAAATTATATTATATTATTATGCTATAATATACAATATAATATTAACTATATAAGAATAATATTATATTATATTACAGTAATATTGTACTATATCATATATTTATGTATTAATTCATATTATATTTTATTATGCTCTATTGTATAATATGGTCATTTTGTCATATCAAAAATACTTTTTCAGTTTGTTTGTCAAACACATATTAAAGTTCCACAGTATTTTACAAATGTAGTTACCAAATAACAAATAGTCTTTCATAAAAGTTCTACTTCAACAAAGTTCCACTTTAAAAAGCTCTATTTCTAAATGTTCTATTACTAACAGCTCTGCTAAATGGGGGCTAAGTCATTCAAACTTGAATTTTTGTTATCAAAGCTCAAATCAAACTCAGATAACTTGTTTCAAATAACAAGTTGCGCTTTGGGTAATTAAACACTTGACTAAATTTCAATTGCTTTGTTTGGAGTACTAAACTAATTAAACATTTTTAGTTCTAATTTTGAATAGTTGCAGTCATGGTTAACCAATAGTCTTTAACTCATTAGGTCATAGACGACATGAGAGCATCGACATGAGAGCATCGAGGCATCAATAATCCAATAGTTCATTAGGCCAAGAGGAAATTTAAGCACTCCATTTGAATTATTGGAAGATGGACTGGTCCATCATGCTCACAACTAGGCCCAACTGCAAAATCAAAAGAGATCCTCTATTTTGTCTCCATTAGCCAGATAAACTGTTCCGCAGGAACATCTAGATCAAGCCACCCATACTCGTCTACTCCCCTCCCCTCCACTCCAATAACCTCCCTTTAGCACTGTTTCATAATTTTTCCTCTCTCTCTCTTCTCTCTCTTTCTTTCCCTCTTCTCCCATTCCTTCCCAAAGAAGGGAGAAGGAATCCTCGAATGCGGAGCTCTCCTTCTCCTCTCTCCTCCAATTAGGGCTCTTGGATCTCCTAACCGTCTTTTTATCGGAATTTTTTGATCGATTTGAAGAGTTTTGGTGGGGAATTGATTCGATCGGGAGGGATGCTGGACGTGTCGAGGGTTCAGAAGGAGCTGGTGGAGTGCAACCGGGACAAGGCCATCTCCGGTGTCAACATCACCCTCCATGACGGCGGGAGCGACCTCTCCCACCTCTCCGGCACCATCACCGGTCCAGTCGGCACCCCCTACGAGGGCGGCACCTTCCGGATCGACATCCGCCTGTCGAGTATGGATCGGTTTCTTCCTTTTTCTCTCTAAATTTGCCATATTTGAGGGGTTCTTTTAGCCAACATTTATATTCAGAAGTTGGGTTTCTCGGGACTAGGAATATCGATTCAATTTGATGCTCGTGGCTCTGTAAATTTTAGCAAGAATTGATTTGTTGTTTGTCTTTTTTGGTTTTAGGTTGATTCTGTGATGGAATGCATTCTTGTAGGGTTTTACTGCATGATTGTTGGATACTGTTATATTTATTTGTAATACTCGAGAAGCTCAGTATCTTTTTGTTATGGAGAGGGTGAAAAGACGAAATATGATAATTTGGAGGTCAAAAACGTGCAATCTTGAATCAGAATACGGTTCGGTGGCAATTTGATTATGGAAGTATTTGATGGTCATGGCTTCTTGAAACTATTTGAGGGTTTTTATGAATATCTAATGTTTAAAGTGGCTCTGGAGTGGCTTCTGGAGATAATGATCTAATTTATGGCTTTTATGAATATGTGATGTCTAAAATCTTAGTTCTTGCAGAGGAAAATAACGGGTGAAAGTTCTTAACTGATTCATATTAATTTACTTCAGATTATCTCCTTGTGGTACAATAGTGACAATACAAACTACACCACCATGGCACCTGTCACCTTGACATAAGATAAACATTAGTTCGTTTCAGCAACTTTACACTGACAATACATTTTATTTTCATTTTTTTTATTTTAAAATATTGATAGCAGGCATCTTTGAGATTATTGAACGTCATTATGATTGAAACCATGTGGAACCAGGGGAGATATACAGCAAAGACTGCACAAATCTGAAAGAATGGAATTGGAGTAGATTGACATTTGTGGAGGTCCTCCCCAGCATGGGAAAATGCACAGAGCAAGAACTATGTGAAGCTGACTAGACCTTTAACTTTGTTAATCCTCACCTCCTTTTACTCTATTCTTTTCGAAAGCTTTACACATTTTCTACATTAGAAAACCAGATATTTGGCAGCATAGATTACATATTTCACTTCTTTCTAGCACTCTTCAGCCAGAGATTGTTCCAGCTCTGAAGTAAGACATGAATCTCTTTCATCTCATTTCATCCATGTGAAAAAGTCCCAACCTTCCTTTTACATAAGCAGCCATATGAAACCAAACAGAAGATTAAAAAAGAATTTCATCTTTTTTTTTTTTTTGCACATGGCAACTTATATAAATAAGTTTCCACCTGCACTATAAAAGAAAACCACACATCTGGTCTTTCCCAATGCCACCGATGGTTTACTGCCAGTGAACATCCTTTGACCCTAGTAATTATTAAAGTTGACATGACAGGATAACTACTACTTGAGAGGTTCCTCTTTGAGTTCTTGTTTTCTCTCAGAAAATGGCATACTTTTGAAAATATCTTGGACCAGATTGACATGGCTCATGATGGGATCCTTAATATCATTCTTCAACAATTAGTAAGCCTGCAATCCATTTGTAAGTGCAACCTTTTTCTTGTATCATCAACACCCTCTTGCAAGTCTATTCCAATTTCCAATCCAAGACAATTACTATAACATGTCTACCAGCATGTGGGGTGTTTAGGAAATGGTGCTTCCAACATGGTCTAGACATCCTTCCAGATTTGACATATTGTAAGAGTAACTCATCACAGTCTTTGGTTGTTCACTACATGGAGTAGTGCCATTTTGAAACTAAGGTTGCTAGCATTGCCTATGGTTATTAGGAGGTATAATCTGCAATATTGATGCATTCATACTTTAAAATACTTTAAAATGCTAATTTCTAGGTAAAACTTGAAGGTACATCATCGTTCATCATACACAAAAGTCCTACTTTGAGCCGTCAAGATGATGAAGCATGATCTTCATGACAGCTTTCTTTGTTGCTTAAACATTTATTTGATGCTATGGTATTGGCACTATTCTATACTTAATGCTGCAGAAGAAGACTTCTAGACAATAGAGGCTACAAGAAATATAAACAATTGCTGAATAATTTAGACCTAGATTGATTTGAATTTATTGTTGTTTTATGTTCTTCTAATTTTTTGAATCAAATGTACATTTAGAGTGTAAACAGAGATACAGTTTCGGATATAAGATTCTAAAACTGTGAAAAGATTGCAGGTTAATGGTAATAACTATGCAGTAGATCAAATATATGAATAGGTGGACAATAGAGATAAAAATGATTGTTAGAAAAGGAAGAGAAAGAAGAAATAGGGGAAGACAAGAGGAAAGAAGGGGGGATGAAAAGGCAACAGGGGGGCTTTTTGAGAAAAGAATTATCTTTGTTTCCAACCTTCCCCAAAACTGGCATTACATAGACCCGGGATCCCCTATTTATAACAATAGACAAACCCTAACACAACCTAGATCCCCAAACTACCTCTAAAAGCAGCTGGTCTGTTTATGGGTACTTAGGGTTAACAGTACTGTGAATTCTACTGCAACATAATGGGGATCATCAAAACCCTCAAACTAGGTCTGAGATCTTTAATCTCAGCTTTTAACCACAAATTACCCGAAAATTGCAGGAAATCTACAACTAAAGTTAAATATAAAAGAGGGTTTAAAAGTATTTTGCCATTCAATACACCACTTGACCAACTTGATTCTTTCTTTTGGGTTTTTTGCAAGTATACTTCTACACATATATGAAATTACATGTATATACTTGCAAATTTACTATTCATGTGTGCACTTCTAAATTATTTTTTTGCATGCATACTCTTATAAATATTTGAAATTGCATGTATAAACTTGCAACTTTACTATTTGCATGTATACCCTTATATAAAATATTTCTTTTTGTATGTATTTCCTCGGAAATTTACTATTGCACGCATATCCTTATAAACAGTTTTTTTTTTGTGTGTCTACGTTTATTGAGTTAAGGGTGTACACACAAGAAAAATAACTTATAAGGGTATACATGCGAATAGTAAATTTGCGAGGTTGTACATGCAATTTTAGATTTTGTAGGGGTATATATATGAAAAGAATACTTCATAAAGCTATTCATGCAAATAGTAAGTTTGTGAGGGTATTTACGTAATTTCATATATTTATAAGGGTATGCATGTAAAAAAACTCTTCTGATTTTGGCTAAAAAAATAACCTTCCACATATTGTATGAGTTTGCAATTACCCCTCTACATGTCGAATTGCCGTAATGTCAATATTGCATTTTTCGAATTGTTGCAATGTTACTCACCCTCCTCCCAAATGGAGTTAGAGCTCGCTCACGGTGGTTACTTGTTAGCTGATGCGGGCGTAGTTCGTTGAAGGTACCTACTTGTTAGTTAACATGGAGGTAATTAGGTGTTGATTGGATCTATTATCACCATCATCCCTACGAACAGAATCCAGCTCCAAACTCCATCCCTAACCCCATTCCCTCCCCCAAGCCTCCTCCCTAAGACAACCACCCAGCCTCCACAAGTGACCCCCTAGCCACCGCCACTGCTGCCCCTATTCCCCCCACAACCCCTACTCTCGTCCTCCTCTCCTCCTCCATCTTCATCTTCTTTTCCCTCTCCCTCCCTTTCTTTCCTCCTCTTCTCCCTTTCTTTCCTCCTCTTCTTGTTCCTCTCCCTTCTTCTCTTTTCCCTCTCTTTTTGGAACATGGGTGAAGTTCTTCAGGACTTGAGCAGGTGAGTGGTGGGGGGATAGTGGGGGGAGGGGTTTGTTCCCACCCACTGGTGTTCTAAAGGTGGTGGAAGGGTTTGAGAATAGTCAAGAGCATGATCTTAAGGAGGTGGGACAAGAGGTTTTAGGGTTTTGGGGAAAATAGGTTTAAGGCCTCATTCGGATCACCATCAGCAGGAATAACTAGGGGTGCAAGTGGGTCGGATCGGGTCGGGTCATGAGTGACCCCGACCCGACCTGATTTCTTGTTCGGGTCCGAATTTTGGACCTATACTCAACCCATTTGAAGATCGGGTCAGGTCGGGTCTACAACTACAATTTTTGACCTAGCGGATCATTCGGATCGGGTCGGGTCCATTTATAATCCGGACCCGACCCAAAAAATTCGGGTCCGGTTTTTGTCCGGGGATGGTTCGGGTCTGGATCTGGTCAAATTAGCAATTTAGTAAAGCACAAAAATCTCGCCCCGCCCTCCCTTGCCTAGGTGCTGACCTTCTCTCTTCCCCTGCATCCCAAAGGTGAAGAGCAGCAGGATAAGAAAAAAGCCGCAAGAATCCCTTGCCCCCCCCCCAAAAGACTTGCTCATTGCAAAAAATGAGATGAAATCCCACTCCATCTTTCTCGCTCCTAGGAGCAGCGATGGCAGCAGGAGCATCAACATCTTTGGCAGGCCCAACGCTCCTTCCTCCTCCTCCCACGGAGGTGCTCCAATGGCTGAAATCTCTTCTGTTGGCTCCCGAGTACCACCCCACTTAGGCCGAGTTCTAGGACCCCATTGCCTACATATCGAGAAGGAGGCGTCATCCTTTGGAATCTGCAAGATCGTCCCCCTGCTCCCTGCTCTGCCTAGGAAGACGACCATCGCCAACCTCAACCGCTCCTTTGCCGCCCAAGAGCCCAATCCCAAGAATCGGGAGATTGCGATTCGAGAGAGAGCAAATGGGCTTATGGCTCTGGCTAAGCTTGGCCGAAAGCTTAATAAAGTAGTGAATGAGTCGGACTTTCGGAGCGACTTGGGCCTCAGAGCGATTTCTCCTGCGGGCCCAAATGGGTGATCCGGGTTCGGATCGGGTCGTTGGGTAAACGATTCAAAATTGATCCAAAAAATAATGGGTCAGGTCGGGTCGGGTCTGGGTCAGGTCAAGATTTAGTAAATCCAGACTCGGTCTGAAAAATAGAATGGGTCCAATTTTAGAACCCGGCCCAGCCTCACGGGTTCTCTAAAACGGGTCAGGTCAGGTCTAACCGGGTCGGGTCAGGTCGGGTCACGAGTCAACCCGACCCATTTGCAGCCTTAGTAATAACACAGTCGATCTTAACATAGACATCGTGGACAAGGGGGACAAGTGAATTGAAGCACTTTGAGACAGCAGAGCAGTGGTCGAGGGACCAAACATCAGCTACCTTGTTAAAGATGAGGAGCACTAGAGAGTCAGGTATCTAATCAAAATGGTCTTCATTGAGGGACGGGTTGGTATGAATTCAGGTTTTGGACTGCATTTTCTCTAGAGCGAGTTCATACATGGGAATTTTACTTTGTTTGATAAACTTCAATATGATCAGATTATGGTTCCCTTCCTTTCAAATTCAGTAAAAGCTTAGAACACCCTTAGAAAAAAAAACATTTTTATCTATAAATAGGAGAAAATTCTGCCACCAAGAAGTCGAAACGCCCAAACCTATTGGATTCAAAGATCTGAAACAATTAAAGAGAATGAAATGGTGATGATTGGAGAAAAACACTTTATGCTTATAAGCATGACATTTAGAAAACAAAACAGCTACTTTCTCTTCAAAAATTTGAGGTGATAAACCTTTTTGAATTGGAACTACTAAATTTTCCACCAGAGAAACCAAAAATAAGTGCTCTGATATGTGGTTTTTGATCCAAAAGTCTGAAATTACTTCAAAAAAACTTATAATCTTCAAAACCATAGAGTTAGAGACCAATAGTGAGCGTTGGATTATTTCGAATCAAAATATTTAGAAATTACATTAAAAACAAAGTTTTACAACCTTTGTAACACTAGATTTTAGAAACACAAAGAACTATTTTTACCTCCAAAAATTAACAAAAATCAGCACAAACTCTACCACCAACTCGCAATCTATAACCAAAAAAGAGAGGGAGAGGGAGAAGAGGAGGAAGGAGAGAGAGAGAGAGGGTAAAGAAGATGAAGAGGGAGGAGGAGAGGCGAATGGGGAGATGGGGGCAGCGATGGTGGTGGCGGTGGGGTTGCTGGTGGGGGCTATGTGGCCATCTTAGGGAGGAGGGTTGGGGGAGGGGATGGGGTTTGGAGGTGGGTTTTGTTCATGGGGGTGATAGTGATGACGTCCAATTATTACCTGATTACCTCCACATCAGCTAACAAGTAGGCACTTTCAGCAAAGTACACCCACATCAACTGACCAGTAAGCATTGTCGGCGAGCTCTGACCCCAATTGGGAGGAGGATGGGTAACATTGCAACAATCCAGAAAATGCAGGGTTGATATTATAGCAATTGGATATATAGAGGGTATTTGCAAATTCATGCAAAATGCAGGGTTTATTTTTTTCCAGTCTTTTATTTTAGAGTCATGCTATATATAACCATGTCAAAAACTAGCACTCATGCATCCATTTACTGAGAAGGCAACCAGGTTAGATTCAAGTACACAATAGCACCTTTAAATATTTTGATTTAATATTTGTGTTTAAATTTAGGATTTTCTTTTTTGTAAAATGTTTTTTCTGTTAATGATTATTCATGAAATTAAACTTTTACCTGGGGCTTGTTTGGTAATTATTTCAAAAAAAAATTGTTTTAGTGTGTGAAGTTTATGCAAATAAACTATGTAATTGAGGATCGTGGAATTTTAACTGAAGGTTTTGAGTTCAAAATTGATGGTGGATCTTCATAATTGGCAGGTGCCTATCCCTTTGAGCCTCCTAAAATGCAGTTCATAACAAAAGTTTGGTAAGGAAATTCTCGCTTATTGTGACATTTTGCTGGCTACGAGCTTCATCATTTTGTTTGTTTTTTCATCGAAGTCCTTTCCTCTAAATTACTTTGAGAAAACTATTAATCGTTGAACTTTATAAGTAGTTTATAGCATAATGCAAGACTTTTTCTGCAATGTTATTTTTCTACTTTGCATGTGATCTGCATACCTCTTGTTAGTTTGCATTCTAGATATCTAAAAGCATGGTCCATTTTTTGAAAATTAAAAAAGTTGATATGATGAGACCCTTGAATCCTACACAGTTGCAATTTAAATTTCTCTTTCTGCACTTTTGTGTATCTTTATTTTATCAATCTTTCTGTAGTCATCACTCATGTAATAACTATTAGCCTAGTGGCACAATAGTATGGTTGCTATTGATTTGTGCACACCACCCTTGATTTTACAGTTGATGTATCATTTTTAAATTCAAGCAATTTGTGTCATGAATCATGAGGTATGGGACATCACATTTGACAAATGGAAATGTATTACCAAATCTAGAGAAAGCAAGGTCATGAGGCCCACCCATTTAACTGACAACTTCTGATGGTAGATTGATACATTATTCACTGTTCAGTTTTGAAAACAATCTGGTATAGGCAATCAGTGCTGTGGGATAATAGGGTGGAAATTTTATAGGTGGATAATAATGAGTACAATATACAATTGCTAATTCTGGGTTGTTTCTATGTTGCCCAAATCCCTATTTAATCTGGATCAAGCTTCTAGTGATGTTTTCACTCATGTACATCCAAACATTTCTTGCTTCATGACTCATTTGGAAAGAGCTAGAACTTGGTCTCAAATGACACAACTTGATTTATGTAAAAGGGTGGGGGGAGGTTTTGGTTGAAGAATTCCTTTTGGAAATATTTGGCTTTAGAATTTTTAAATATTTAAATCACCGATTAATTTGTCATATCATTGTTTTATGAAAATTCTAGGCTTCTAAATAATTCAAGGTGACAATGTCTATGTACAATTGTAATGCTTTCTTATTCTCTAGTTTCTGAGAACCATTCGAGTGCATCTTGCAAGTCATGGTGCTAAAGGCCTTTTATGATTGTGGTGCAAACGTTGCCAGCCTTTTGGTGTTAAACTTTGAATTTCTTCTCCTTCAGATAGCGCTATTATTTGGTAGAATTTTTTGGATCTGGCAAGACATATGACAGTAATGTTTATTAAGAGGCTTAGTTTATAAAAAGCATTTTTAAAATCTGAATACAACAACATTTAAAGGAGAGATATTTACAAACCAAGAATACCTGAAAAGCTTGGGAATGCTAATAGAAAGGGGGAAATTAAAAAAAAAATAAATTCACAAGAGGTAAAAGGTATAGATAATGCTTGCATTCGTTAAGAAGGCAGCTGATTTATTGGAAGCTAGTGAAGAGGTGAAGATGGCATCATTTGAGAGAGGAGACATTGGAATAAGAACATTCAACCAGCTTGAGAAAATTGAAGGGGAGGAGAAAGTGAAAGTTGATTAGTGAAAAGGCTTATTGCAAGCCAAAATGATAGTGAAAGGGATGCTCAATAGGTATATGCATAACATTTCTTTTAGTGTTAAAATATTTTCTTGTTCCACAACATGGTTTTTGATATGGTTTGGTATAGCTATGGATTTGAACGAGGTTGATATGATTTTGTGAAACATACACCTTTCTTTTTGAGAATTGTGAAGGAATCATTTTTCAGATTTTCTTGTTTATTTTGATACATATGGTTATTTGATTGGCTGTTGGTTGAATACATTTATAAAATGGTACGTTTTACAAATTTGCACTTTAATTATTTTAATAATTAAGTTAAGTGAATGAATATTTTTAATATACTCAGTACACATTATCACAAACAATTGATTCACAATGTGGCAGTGTTTGAATCTTTCTCAGGGTGATGTAGCCTTGTTGAGATTTGAAGGCTACATGATTTAATTCTGCAGCAAATTTTGGTTCCTATTTGGATTTATCTGAATTATAGAACAATCTTCATGCTTTCGCTCAGTTGGAACACCTATCAGCTTCAAAACTGAAGAAAGATCTGCTTCTAAAAGAAGAAAACAGCAGAAAGCTGATTGAGATATGAAATGTCTTTGACTCTTGCTAGATTTTTATATGGCAGAGTGAAGATATAAGTGATAATAGAAGAGAACAGGGAAGAATAGATATGATAAGAGAGAGAAGAAAAGAGAAAGTATTTAGCCACATCTATTCCAGAAAAATTTCGCATACAACTCCAGCAATCGGCAGAATCAGCTGGCTACAACCCCACTTATAGGGGCCTGTCACTAATCATAGTCCTACCAGGTCTCCTTTAAAGGGATATGAACTAATTGCAAAGAGCTGAATAAAACCCTTACTGAAAGCCTTGATTGGCTGCTCTTTCCAATTCAATCAGGGTTCCTTAAATTAGTCATGAAACTGAAACAAAATAAGTGACTAAATTACCCCAATATAAGCCTCTGTTATTGTTCACAGTACTGCAGCACGAACGGTACCTATGAATGGAAACAGACTATTAACTTCCAGAAAGAAAAAGATACTGAAACGATGCCTAATAACTGAAAATCAAATAAATTTCAGCAGCTTAAGCTTCAAAATTCTGATTGCATCTGAAGGTTAGTACCATCAATGGTAAAAGTCCTAGGCCTCCAACCTAACAATCGAACAGTTTATTTTATTCTCTATGGTTGCTTTCTCAGGATTGAAAACCCAAGGATAACTATCCTTAACCCTTTATATCTTTAAACTGCTTTTTTCAGGTTAACTGCAACCCAGTCAACACAGCATATTTTGCTATCGGAGTTTATTTGTTCTGCAGGTCTCTAATGTTTTCCAATATGTTGATAGCCTGGAGAAGTTGTAGTTTAAATTTCATCTCAGCGTAACTAAACCAAGCCTTAATCCCGAACTAGTTGGCATTGGCTAATGTAGTTTAAATTTCATGTTATATTGAAATTTATAGATTTTTGGTCATGTGAATTTGTATTTGTTATATTCGTCAAACAAGCAAGTTCTTCTGAAGAATTTTATTAAGCATGAAATTATCCGAGTATTGCAGTACAATGCCATTGAGGGTTGTGTTTGGGTTTGTTTTAGCTTTTAGTTGGTGCCTTGTTGATCAATGTAGTTACCGAGTCTTGCTTTATTTAATTCATCATATGACTAGAGGAATTCTGGAAGGTTGCTCCTCGCTTTCACGAGATTGAACTTTGTTGCCAGTAAGGTTGGTCTCTACCTGCCAAACGGCATTAGTTTTTAGTTTCATGACAGCTTCTTTGTTCATCCAAAATTGTCTTTCCTCAAATTTAACACCAATTCACAAAGGGGTTAATGTCAAGTTGGGAGCTGGTCCATGTGACTAGTGGTCATGGTTATAGTTAGTACCTCTGTCATGTTTCCTTTCTCCACGTTTTTTGTGCACAATTGTTAAGGGTTGGTTCCAATTTGTGAAGATGACCAGCAAATATCATATCATACATTATGCTAATGAATCTGAGCTTATTAATGGATTTATTGTTAAGATTCAAGGTGAAGCGAATTCACTAAAATTCAAGACTTTCGGTTCAGAAGTCAGGTGTTATGGGTTGGCATATGCTTCTGTAGTATGAAGTTTGGCTGCATGACCTCTTTGATATCTGGTGGAAGCAAAGGTGTGAGGGGATTTCTCATTTCAATGCTTAATGACTTGCATGTCTCTAGCCTCGTGTTGACTAAAGTCATTGCCACATGATGTAGCTCATTAATAATTTGCTGGACAGCTTTTGGTAGTTCTACACTTCTACTTGTCAACAATCATCAGTCATGTCATGTGTCTGGGTACTGGAAACTATGTACATTGTGTAGGGAGTATTGCTTCATTTTTTAAAAAATTCTGTCTGAATACAGTTCAGTGTTCTTTGGATATTCTTGTCCTACATCTTAGAATGAATTCACAAATTGGAATAGAAACTCATATTATGTTGCCACTTCTGTAGCTGTGTTTTCCTTATATTTTGTTTGTAAGTTCTGTCCATCATTCAGAAATACAAGTATGCATTATGAAGGCTTTGGCATTTCGTATGGATTTTATTTATTAAAAGTAAACATAATTTTCTATGATATGATTTCATATCATGCTCCATTTCTTGTGCCTGTCGCTGTTGAAGGCACCCCAACATTAGCAGTCAAAATGGAGCAATTTGCTTGGACATTTTGAAAGATCAATGGAGCCCTGCCCTCACTTTGAAAACTGCATTGCTCTCGCTGCAAGCTCTGCTGTCAGCACCCGAACCTGATGACCCCCAGGATGCTGTTGTTGCGCAGCAGGTATAAAATTATGCTCCACACTCCTTTCCACCCACATGATATGTTAATTTTTGTATATATACTGATCACCCTTTACATCTTGCAGTACCTGCGTCAGTACCCAACTTTTGTTGCTACAGCTCGCTACTGGACAGAGGCCTTTGCCAAAAGGACATTAGTTGGAATTGAAGAGAAGGTGCACCTGATATAAATGTTTTTTGTGTTTGAATACCAGAGCTTGCAGGAATCTAATGAATTTACCTTTTTAATGATTTCAGGTGCAGAAGCTGGTGGAAATGGGTTTCTCTGAGGATTTAGTGAGGAACACACTGGAGAGTGTAAATGGTGATGAGAACTTGGCTCTTGAAAAGCTATGCTCAGGCTGAAGCCCATGCTTCCCAGTTCAAGGTGTAATATTTTTTAAATCCATCCAGACATATCATCTTCTCCCATCATCTTTATTCAGGTTAGCTTCTTAGTTACAGTTTGACATGAAAGAGGTTACTCGTGCACATGTAACAGACATGCTTTCTCATTAACAAGTTTCTTACCATAATTTTTCGCTTATTCTCTTCTATTCACTTGCATGATGATGTCTTCTAGGACATGGACAATCTCTCTCTTTCCCCCCCGGTACTTGGAGGCAAGCCTAAAAAAAAAAAAACAAAACAAAGTCTTAAGGATTTCTTTCGGGCTTTCTCCTCAATTACGTTTTTTTGTTGTTGCATGTTTTATATCTTTTATTTATCCAAGAAGTATGTTCGGAACTTTTGGTTGCTAGGCAAGGGGTGTGTTACTATTGGGGCAAGCCCCGATTCACTAGGTAAAGGAGCAGTTATCTCACCTTACTCTCCACGTAATCACCCGGGTTTAGTTGGGATATGAACGTGCGTTTAGTTCTCTCTCAATGACTTTACAAACTTGACCGGTTGACACCTAGGGTTCAATTGGAGAAAACTAAATCAAGTACAGCCAATAGAACAATGATTGAGCTTAGGGAGGAATGAAAGTTTAATCCTTTTGGACATTCTTTTTTTAATGTCTCTGTATGTAAAGGAGCTTCAGAGCCAATTAAGTTCTCTGCGGTTAACTTTTGAACCTTATCTTGTTTCTAATTTAGTGAAAGGTTTTAGTTTTCAAGCTTAGTGATCAACTAGATATGGCCAATAATCTTTATGAGGGTCCTTTAGTGGTCAATATCAATGGAAAGATGATTTTATGCTAGTGTAAGAAGAGTTTGATGTGCCCCCTCTTTCAAAATCCGGTTTCCTCATATTGGCGCTGACATTCTAATTCCTTTGGTTGCTATGGTTGGTTATACACTTTGTGTGGATGAATCAACCACAAATTGGAGTAACCTGGATAATAAACCTGCTAATATGTTCAACCCTACCAAGAAATCCTTCGATCTACTTTTCATTTGTTGAGGATGACATTTCTAAGATGGCTGTAACCGTCAAAGGATCAATCTTTTTTCTCAACCAACAATAAAATCAAGAAACTTCATGGAAGTTGCTCCAAGAACACATTTGGTGGGGTTTAATCCCAACTCGTATTTCTGTAGCTTGACAAACAATCCTTGCCAACTTTGTAAGTGTTCTCCTGGCTCTATTGACTTGGCAACCGTGACATTCACATACACTTCTAATTCCTTATGCAACATATCATGAAACAACACAATTATTGCTCTTTGATAAGTAGGTCATATGTTATTTTGTCCAAATGCTATAACATTGTAACAATAAACGCCCCAAGGTGTTGTTAACAATGTTTTCACAATTTTCCTCTACCATCTTGATCTAATTGTACCCTTGAAAACCCATCTGCAAAAGATAGCATCCCATTTCCTGCATTGCCATCCAATAGTAAATCGAGCTAGCTTTATTCAAATCTATCTAGTCCACGCAAACTCGAATCAAACCACTCTTTTTGATGACCAGGACAATATTCTCCATCCACTCAGGGTAATTAATAATTAAATTCTCGAATCAAAAACCTAATATTTAATTCATTACCTTTTCTTTAACCTTTAAAGCTAATTCCAGCCATAGCTTCCTTAGTTTCTGTTGGACTGGCCTAGCACCTGGTTTGGTTAGGTGGTGGTGAACCACAATCTCTGGATCAAGGCCCGGCATCTAACAAAATGACCAAATTAAGACTTCCTAGTTCACATGCAAGAAAGTGGCCAACTACTCCCATAGTTGAGGAGCTAACTTTTAGTTCCTATCTTTGGTCCTTCTAGGGTTTCGAGGTCGACTTCCTTAGTATCTTCGGTCGTACGGTCCTGTGGTTGCTCTTGCTCCTCAACTAACTATACAAACTCTTAAGGCTTTATCATCTCGTTCTATCTCTATATGCTTACAATTAAGCTGTTGAGAGGCCTCTCTTGTTATAAAGTCATCGCAGGATTAATGTATACCTATATGATACATGATGAAGAACAAGCAAAATATTTCTGATGATTTTGCAAATCTAGTTTACAGAAATATTTTATTTGTAAACAAAAAATAAAAAAATATTTTAAAGAATCGAGGGAGGAAATCGTGCTATGGGTGCATAAAAAACATTCCTTCTTAATCGGACCCTGGGATAAAGTAAGTTTTTTTTGGTAGGCATCTTGCCATAATATGGACAAGTAATCATATGGTTTTAGGCAAATATTGCAAATGTTGAGGAAAAAAACAATGAGCCTCTGAGGATTCATTTGACCCTTGAAGTCCTCACCGGACAAGATAACATGAATGGGCCGCTCAAGTCTTGTGCTTACCAAAGAGCTGCTTGCTCGCCTCCAAAAATGAAAACACCGAGGACTGTGTCGGTGGTATATTGATAAGAACATGATGGCAGTAATGGTCACAGAGTAACCCCATCTGAGATCTTGTCTCAGACCGCTGTCTCTTCAGTGCTATAGCCGATTCTGTACTTTCAGGACCCATTCGATTACTTTCTCCATCAACATGATTGCTTGCTCCATAATCATGTGTCTGTATGCAGCAATATCACAATCCTTTTTTTGCTTAGTGAGTATCCTTCATGATTTGGAGGCAGTGGGTGAAGGTGTTTGCGAGGAGGACCATCACTCTGGTGGAGGCCTGGCTACAGTAGGCAGCACAAAATAAAGCCATAATAATCTCTAAGTTTGTGAGAATATGTACAAATATATGTTTAGTCCTACATCGATTATTTGCTAGATAGATTTTAGGTATTTAGAAGAAATTTCAAAAATACTTTTCGACTAGCTATTTTGAATGATGTCCTAGATTGTTATAAATAGTATCAGAACGGATTCTGCTCATAAATTATATAGATTAGGGAACACTATAGTACCGATGACCACGGGCCGATCATGGTGATCTATATGGCGTGTGTTAGTCTCATATCGGTAATTCGCTCGATAGATTTTCGGTACTTATACAATACTAAATAATCTAAAAAATACCTTTCGGCTAGCTTGAGGTCTTAAATTGTTACAAATTTAGACCTTCATTCTCCCATCAACTCATTTGCATGATCTTGATTTGATCCTCCACCCATCAACTCATTTGCATGATCTTGATTTGATCCTCCAACAACCTTTAACCCTTGGAGTACGAACAATTATCAATTATATCTGCAGTCCCTTTAACTCCATCACATGTATCATTCTTAAGTACATGAACCACATTGTTTGAAATTACTACTTTTTTCTTTCGAGTGCTTTACCCCATTAGTTCGGGATGATCGGCTCAATTATACCTTGTCCATTGATGCCTCAATATTGTCTTGTTTTTAATGTTATTATCATATAAACTCATCATCATTTTGCTCTCATATTTGCTTTCATCCCTTGGGGTCTGTCGAGAATGTGGATAAAAAAAAGGTATCTCCTCAATTATACCTTTCAAGCTTAACAAAACTAAAAGGAGAGGGGTCATGTTTAGCGAGCTTTTGATTAGAATTCAACAAGCATAGTTTCAAAATCAAGCTTTTTTTTTTTCCGGTAAACCATCATCTCACTATATAGTATGAGTACGCCTCGAGAAATCACAGTACAAAATGCGAGCTAGGCCTTGCGGAATGGGGGTAGTACCCTCCCATACAAAAACTTCAGTATGATGTGCTGCAAAGGAGGTGATCCAGTCAGCCGCACTGTTCACCTCTCGAAGTACATGTGTGACACCAAAAGAGTCGAGCCCCTTCAAAAGGTGGCATACATCACGGGCGAGAGGATGTAGATCTGACTTGGTATGTCCACTCCTGATTCAGTCAATCACTACAGTCGAATCGCCCTTTAAGAGTATCCGCCGAGCCCCTATGTGCACTCTAGCATGAACGAGACCCTCCCACGCTGTGCGCAGCTCCACCACTAGGATCAACTTGTCAAATATGCGCCGTCCCCCTACCGCAATCATCCGGAGGTCATGATCTTTGATAACAAAGCCCACGCCACATCTACTGCCACTCGCTGAAATGCTATCATTAAAGTTCACCTTGAGGGAGCCAGAGGGTGGGGGCTCCCAGGATACCATGGGTACCATCGCATGCCTGGTCGCTGTAAGAGCCAAAGGAGGGCCCCAGATGTCCCTGTCATCCCCAGGTGGAGTCTCGGCTACAGCATTCGCCAGCTCAGCTGCATGTGCAAGTGCTCTATCTGCCACTAATCTTGGATAGAATCTTCTACCCTCGAATATCCTTGCATTCCTGTCCAACCATATGTGGTATGCCATGTAAGCCCACACAACTGCCCTCTGTGCCCATCTAGGTCTTTGCCCTGAGTCCCTCAACTGTCTCAAGAATGTCTCTGTGGAAGTGAAGGTGTGTCGGTGGGTCAGAACAAGGCCCCAAACTTGAAGTGCCCGCGAACATGTGAATAGTACATGGCTAATGGTCTCCTCCTTCTCTGGGCACCGCTCACAATCAGTGGGGATCCGAACCCCTCTCCTAGCTAGGATCTCTCTAGTCGGTAGGATGCCCCAAACTACTCTCCACAGAAAAAGGGCCACCTGTGGGTAGATTCGTAGCCGCTAGATCCAGCATCCCTCCACGCGGCGAGCAGGCCTCGAGTCCACTAGAGCCTGAAGCTCACTAGTTGTGACTCTAGCCCTCCCTAACATGCTCCAAATCCTCCTATCTACCGTCCCCACGGCTGGTAGTGATGTAGCCAGCACTCTCTCTGCTAGAGCATCACCAAAGATGCTGTGAATCCAGTCGGCGTCCCATCTGCTCTCCCTCGAACTGAGGAGATCACTCACTTTGCTCCCAGCTAGCGCTATTGGGTTGAAGAAGGTAGGCCATTTGGTTAACGATAAACCCGTTAGCCATTTGTCCTCCACTGTATCAATGCAACGACCGTCCCCCATTGCCCAGTGGATCCAGAGGATCACAAGTGGGGCCCGCGCACACATCTCCCTCCAGATGTAAGAACACTGCCGCCCAGGTTTGAATACATCTCCGTCGACCTGCTCTCCATACTTGGCTCTCATCAATCTGCTCCACAGCCCATCTGGCTCCAAAAGGTATCTCACCACATGCATGGTCGCCAGTGCCTCTTGCCTGGTAACGAGGGAGTGTATACCCAGTCCCCCACTGCTCATCGGCTGATAAAGAACCTCCCACACGAGCAAGTGGGTGCCTCCTCCACGAGCTTGCCCACCCCAGACAAAGCTCCATATCAATTTTTCCAGTGACCTCAGCATAGTAATGGGACCATAGTATTTAAGGGCAGGTATATAGGTATGGAGCTCAATACAGACCTGACTAGGGTGACCCGGCCCATCATGGACAAGGTGTTCGCCTGCCACCCCTCCAATCGCTGTCGGAAGCTCAACTGCACCTCCATACAGTCTCCCCTGTGCGACTGCCGGCTAGTGATGGAAACTCCGAGATATCGTAAGGTACCCTCCTGCTCGCGAATCCCTAAGATCGCTGAGATGGCATCTTTCGCATGCTGCTCAATGTTCGAACTAAAGCATATTGCCGATTTGGCCAGGTTCACCTACTGACCAGATGCCCTGCAATACTCCTTAACGACCCTACGAAGTGCCTGTGCCGACCTCGTACTCGCCCTCGCCATCAGCAGACAATCATCAGCAAACAATAAATGAGAGATCTAAAATGTACCTGTCGTCGGTCGGTAGGGCTCCACCACTCGGGCCTCAGAGGCGTTGCGTAGAGCTCTGGATAGGGCGTCTGAGCCGAGGATGAACAGCAGGGGTGACAGCAGGCAAGCCTGCCGCAGGCCTACTGAAGACTCGAAGAAGTGTGTGGGCGTGTCGTTCACCAAAATGGAGAAGGAAGGTGCCTGGATACAGCTCAACACCCATCTAGTCCACTACTGATGAAAGCCAAAGAGCACCAAGGACGGTGTCAAAAACTGCCAATCTTTTCTATCATATGCTCTCTCCATATCCAACTTGATACCCACTAGACCCCGTCTACCTGGAGCACGCTTGAGATCACATATAAACTCCTAAGCTATCAATACATTATCAGAAATGCTCCCCCCTCCCAGTGAAAGCCCCTTGCTCAGGACTAATCTGTTCAGCCAGTACCTATCTGACCCTCCTCATCAGGATCTTAGCAACTATCTTATAGAGGTTGGTGCACAGGCTAATTAGTCGATAATGACTAGGTTCAATGGCATCCTGGCCGACTTGAAACACTAAATGATGGCCTCGGTCACATCCGACCTAACTATGTGCTAATACCTCTTGAAGAAGATGGGGGGGAATCCATCCGGGCTTGCAGCCTTATCCTCAGCTAGGGACCAAAGCCTGAATCTCTACTATTGAGACTGGCCTGATCAGCTCCATGTTCTCCACATCAGTGACTCTCCTCACTGGGGTAGGTTGGGTGAGTGGCCCCCCGTCACAAGTCTGCTCTGTCCACCTGGACCTGAAAAAATCCTCCAATATCCTCCTAATCAATCCTGGATCATCGGTCATCTAGCCACTGCTCTCCCTGATGCTGTGGTCTCTGTTCCTCTGCCTGTGGATGATGGTGGCTTGGTGCAAAAATCTTGTATTGCGGTCACCCTCTAAGATCCACTAAATTCTCTACAAGGTCTCCTATTGCCGTAGGAGGGAATGATGCATAGCAAGTTGGGCCTGAAGTTCCCCCTGCTCATCGTCAATCAAGCCCCCTCTCAGGTTCTCTCTGGCCTGAATAGCTTCAATCAATGCTATAGAGAAGGACTAGAAGCATATCATTGATCGAAATGTTGTTGAGAGATGAGTCAAATTGCACACTATAATAAGGTACATCAGATGGATCATTGTTGACTTCAAGGAGCGGTTTTTGGTTGCAAATGCATTTACATCTGTAAAAATATTGATAACATGGATGGTGATAACAATTACCACATATCCATTATGCTCGAATTTTACTCTTTGGTGTAATGTGGAGGGTATGGCTTTTGTTTCACGGATCCAAGGCCTCCCTAATAAGAGATGGCAAGTGAAAAGGATGTGGAAGATCTGGAATGTGGCGGCAAATTTATAATGGCCGATTTGTATCTCCATATCAAACCTTTCAGTAGCCTCCTTACTCACGTTGTTATAACCATGGACACCTTGGCATGTTTTTCTCAAATTGCTCCAATTCAAACCAAGTTTTGGGGCAGTTTTGAGAAGGAAAATATTTAGACTTGACCCATTATCAATAAGCACCATGACAAAAAACGGATCACATTGGGCAATGATGTTCAAAGAGAGTACACGCTTATTCCCCTTAGGAGGTTGGTCATCATCGGTGAATGTAATCTATTTGGAGGCCATAGTCAAATTGATAATTTGTGTTGTGTCTTCAGGTCTAGCAGTGATCAGGTTTAGTATATACAAATTAAGCATTTTAAAAATTTTTCCTATAAACCTCAGAGACAGCTAGTAGATCCCACATAGAAATATCAAGTTTCATCTTCTTTAACTGCTATTATATGATACACAGTTAGCTCTTTGTTCCCCATTAAGCACTTTATTGGTTCAAAGTCTAGATAGGATATTTTATGCTAGTTCTTTTTCTTTCTCCTTCTCTTTCTTTGTCTCTCTCTGTATGACTATTGTTGCTGCCACCCCCACCACCTTCGCTGTAGTGCCATCAACATCATGGCCTCTACTATACTGCCGCCACGGCTTCTACCATAGCATTACCACCATTAACACTGCCACAACATCTTGGATTTATCCAGCACCTCTCATGACCACCTCAAATATAGGCTGTAGTTTTAGCATGTTTAAACTCAACGCAACTAAGTCTTAATCTCAAACTAGTTGAGTTGGTTACATGAATTATTTTCCTCCATTCTACACTATTTAAGGCCACACTTTCTAGGTGATATTTCTGATTTGTTTATTGAAAAAAATAACTTGTAGGCCTATCCATCGGCAAATATCTCTTTTATTCAAAACATTGCTGTTGCTGTGGCTGCTGCTGCTTCGATATAGATGATTCTTCCTCTTCTTCTTTGATACTGATTTTACTTCTTCTTCTTCTTCTTCTTTTTCTCAGGTTGCTGGGTAAATTACGTGACGGAAGGAAGCCATGGCAGTGCATGTATTAATGCAGTATATCTTACATTTTTGCCGAGTTTAGCTTGGCACCCTACATTTGTCGTGGGCTGGATAATGCTGGGCTGGACTGATGAGGATCTTATTAGTTTTATCGGGCTGGAGCAGCTCAAATGGGCCGTGACAACAAGTGACAACAGGTTTTCATCAGCATATCCTCAAAAAAATTGCAGCCGCTGCATCCGATGCGTGCTAGAATCGTAGTCGACGGTAAGACTCCGAATCACAGTACCCTTTGACTATTGAAAATTTCTGGAATTATATTGACCGTTTCCCAGACCAAGCAATACTCCGAATCGTTTAGATTGTTAAACTAATATAAAAAAATTATTCAATTATAAGAAACAATTGATTTATTACATTCACTCATGATGCTTGCAAGCATTTACTCTTGCCTCTTCTCTGTTTGCTTTCAAATGAACAAAGATATTAATAATTTTACATTCTTAATCTTTGTTTAATGCTGTATATCAAATTTTAAATCTATATATCTTTTTCGAATACAAATCCCTGTCCCCAGTTAAAATGTTTCAACAGACTGTACTCATTACTGCCAACAACAGGTAGAATCCATGCAGATTGTCTTGGTCAGATGCCTCACAGACAGAAAATTTGGTTTCTTAGGTCAAATAGGAAGAAAAAAAATGGCAGCAACTAGATCCAGTCCTTATCAAGAATGCATGTATATCAAATATGGAGATATCAACAATCTCTCTCTCTCTCTCTTTTTCTGTGAGTGTGTGTGTGTCAAAGGGGTTAAGAGAAGCACAAGCCCACCATTACAGCGACGTATTGGACCCTCCATCTTCTACGCGTGAGAGAGAATGTTTTGGCTTGACCATCCAATAGGCATGGAAGTCCGAGGAGTTGAAGAAATCTGGTTTGAAGATAGACTCGAAGTCATTTCTTAAGAGTTCTTGGTCGCATTATAGGAAGAAGAAACCACAGCAATAAGATTTTATCAAATGGTTTGGCTTAAATTTTCAACAGAGTAGGTGGGGAATTAAATTGTGACGGACGTGGCTGAGGACAAATTAGACGTCTGCCCTTTGCATGGTTAGAACTTGTTCCTAATTTCCTCTTCTTGGTCAGACTTGGTAATGTCATCATGTTCTCATATGCTGTCTCTGTCCCCTGCCATTTATCTTATCTCTGGGGATCCTACAGACAAAGTAGGTGAAGATGGAAGTTCTAATAATTAAGTTGTAGCATTTTCTATGCGAGATTGTCCTCAACTTTAGAGAAAATATTGTCTGAAGCTATATATTATAGTGCTTTTTTTTTTTTTTTTAAATTTGTTGTCATGATCATGAAATTGGGCAAATGCTGGACTAGATTGCATCTATTGCAACTAGGGATGCACCTAGTTATTGACTGAATGAACACCCAAGGTTGAATCTTGGAAACACATAGCTAGATAATTATGCAGGTTTGCATGTCAGAAAGGCATGGATGATGATGATGATGATAATAGATTGGAGAACATGGAGATTGTTCATGTAATATGGGAAGAGGTAAGCAATAGGCCATCAGTATTCAACGCATATATAAGATGTACATGATAGTTCAAGTGGGAGGAATAGTTGATGGATAGGGATTTATTGATGAGTGAGGTAAACTAGTGTGCATGCTTAAAATTATCGGTGGGTCAGGTTTGGATCACATTTGGCAATATCTATGTCTAAATCCAAGCTATATTTATTAGATCCAAACCCAAATCCAATCCCAATCCCAAATCCAATTAAAACTCTCCACTCATACCCAAGGTTGGGTATCATTTACAAATTAAGAATTTAACAAGTAGCTATGACCGGTCAAGAAGGATCCATCTTCTTTTATGGGATGCAGTTTGTCAACCTGTTAAGAATGGTGGTCTTAGTAACCACTCATTATCTGTGAGATAGGATGCATGGATGATGAGATATGCAGTAAAGTTCTTATTGGAGTTTCAAAACTTTTGGAGCATATCAATGAGAGTGAAGTATGGGGAGGAAGGATTAGCTATCTCTAGAAACCCTCATCGTAATGATTTAGGCTCCGTTTGGGGGAGCTTTTGAAGGGCTAAAAAGCACTTTCTAACCTTCCAAAAGTACTTTTAGATGAAATAGGAGTGTTTGTTAAAAATTTTTGAAAGCTGTTTTAGCTTTTCCAAAAAGCCAAAAATAGCTTTTTGGGAGAAGCTCCATTTTGAAGCTTTTCGGAGAAACACTTTAGGCCCAGTTGGAAAGCTGTTTTTTTACCAAAATATTCATAATAAAATATAACAATTACACAAAATGTCCCTTTAATAATTGTTTAACCAATTTTATCACATAGCTAGAAAATTTGTTATATTATGACAAATTGATTTACGCTAATAATTATAATATTCTATACTTTTATTATTGTATTATGCTATAAATATAATATTATATTATATTATATCATAATACATTGATATATTATGTTAAATAATTTAATATTATATTAAATTATTATGCTATAGTATGCAATATTATATTACTATATTATAATAATATTTTATTATATTACAATAATATTGTATTATATTATATATTTATGTATTAATATATATTATATTTTTATTATACTCTGTTGTATAATACTATGCATTGTCCTTTATAGTCATTTTGTTATACCAAAAGTATTTTTTCAGTTTGTTTACCAAACACATGTTAAAGTAGCACGACACTTTACAAATGTAGTTACCAAACAGCAAACAACTTTTTATAAAAACTTTATTTTAGAAAGCTCTACTTCCAAAAGCTCTACGGCCAATAGCTCCTCCAAACAGGGCCTCATTCTTTTGGAAAGACGCTATGCTCACATATGCCTACGCTGGCATTCATATTTAGATGGATGATTGGTGACGAGAGAACTATAAATATAATGAATGATCCATAGATATCTATAGTGCCTTTAGTATGTTGCCCATATATAATAGATTTTGAGGATCTGGATGGTAAGGTGGAGCAAGATTAGATGGTTGCTGATCAGTGCCGGCTCGAGCCTTAGGCGACCGAGGCGGTCGCCTAAGGCCCCCGGCTCATGGAAGGCCCCCCGCCCGACTCGTGAAGAGTCTTTTTTTTTTTTTTTTTTTGAGTCACATCCGAAAGCTGGCTGCAGGGTTGACGGGCGACGGCGGCCTGCTACAGTCCCCATCTTCCCGACGAGGCGACGGGCGCGGGCCGACGGCTATGCCTATGCTGCTGCCTCCTGAGAAACTGAGACAGGCTACGAGCCTATGATCCGTTAGGGGCCTGAGACAGGCAGAGCGGGGCGGGGTGCCGGGGCGTACGGCGTACCTTCCGTTCTCCTCTCAAAGCAGTCGGCAGAAGCCAGAAGCCGCAGAACCCTTCAAAGCACAAAAAAAAAAAACAGAGCGTACCTTCCGACTTCCGTTCTCCTCTCCGGCTCTCCCGATCTCCCCTCAGGCCTCAGTGCTTCTTCACTTCAGTTCTTCGGCAGTTCGGCCCTTCCCTAATCCCTAGTTTCCTTCTCTACCGGCAGCCGGGAGGCTCGACCGTCGACGGCTTGAGGCTCGACGCCTCGACCGCCTCTGCTTCAGACTCCGGAGTCCGGATCTCCTCTCCAGCTCTGCTCGCCGTCCTCGGCTCCTCTGGGCTCCGGGCTCCGGCTCCGGCTCCTCGGCTCCGTCCTCGGCTCCGAGCCTCCGGCCTCCGGCTCCGTCCTCGGCTCCGGCCTCCGGCTCCTCCGACCTCCGGCCCTCCGGGCTCCGCCGCTCCGGCCTCGTCGGCTCCTCCCGACTCCCGTCCTCCACTCGGAGTGGAGCATCATTCGGCAGCTCGGCTATTCCCAAATCCCAAATCCCAAAGGGCAAAGGCAGCCAAAATCAAATCCCAGGCTTAGGCTAAGGGTGAGTTTTAATATTTTATATTGACTAATCACTATTCACTAATTATTTCATGAAAGTATTTGTTGATTGTTGTTTTATTTTCTAATAGTTCTGTGAATCTGTGATTACCGAACAATTATATATAAATAGGGTTTCTTTCATATGCCATATTGTTGTTATTGGCTTATTACATTTAATGTTATACAATAATGAAAAAAGTCAAGAGAATATATGGCTAACTGATTAATTTTTGGATCCAATTAATTTTGATTTATTCAAGTTAGAGACACTACAATTATTTTTTTTTGTCTAATTGTAGGTTGGTTGTGATTTCGGCGGTTCGGCCTCTTCTCAGTTCTCTCCGTCAAGTTCGGCACTATTCGGCCTCTTCTCCCCGTCAAGTTCGGCACTACTTGTCGGAACCTGAGTTTGTTTTTTTTGACACAATCAAATTTTATTATTTTCAACTTTTTTATATCTTAATTTGTTTGTGGTGTTTTTTTAATTGTTTTATTTGATAATATTCTTTTTAGATGAAAATGTCTAATAAAAAATATGAATGTGGGTATGAAAAACTCAAAAAGAAAAGAAAAATTGATAAACTCATTCAATCTCAAAAAGGAGCTCTAGATAGATTTGTTGTCACAAACAAAGAAAAAACCACATCAAATTCAACTCAAGAATTAACAACAGAGCATGCACCCGAAATAGAGTTAGAAAATGACATACAAAGAACGAAACAAAATAAAATTGACAACCAAATTCATAGTAGTATTCAAACATCTACTGAAACAATATCTAGTGAAGAGCACAATGAAGAATCGGATGGAGATAGGATAAATAAGAAAAAATATTGTGAAACTAGTTCTATTCTTACAAATTTATATGATCCTGCTCAATAGAAAAATATTGATACAAAGTTGAGAGACTTAATAGTGAAAAAAGGTCCAATTTTAAAGTATTTTATACTTATTAAAAAAATTTCATTATTTTAAAAAAAAGGCCTCTTTTTGTGAGTTCGCCTTAGACCTCCAAATATTTTGGGCCGCCCCTGTTGCTGATGAAAGGAAGTGGGATAGAGGATTTATTAAGCATAGTCTTAGAGGTGAGCTGAGTTCTCATATGTTGTCCTTGGGGTTCCTTTTGGAGGAATCAACTGATTGAATTGGATTGGGTGGTACTAGTGGGCAGAGTGTCAGAGTTAGTAAACCATACAATCTGCTTAGAAGCCCTTCAGAGCGACAAAAGGATGTATCATAGGTATAGAAGGTAGATGTTCACCCAAGAGTGGCTTTGTTTCTTTAGAAATTGGTTTGGGATAGATTGCCATGCAGGACGATTCTCCATCATAGAGGTATTGTTATGTCTCCATATTGTGATTAGTGCACTGAATTAGAAGAAAGTATCGATTACGCGCTATTTGAGTGTTCTGAAGTAGTATAGATTTGGACTTAGGCTTTCAACTGGATACCATGACCCACCCACCCCTGGAATCTGTAGAACTTCATTCAGGTTGTTAGAGATGGAATTCAATGAAGAGATGCTGATAGGAGGTATGACTTATTTTGCTACATTGAATATCACATATGGTTGACTAGAAATAGAAGGCTGTTCGAAAATAATAATGAGACTTCATGAGTTGTCATTTTGAGAGCTCTTCACCATACCTTGGCCTTTGCTTGAGCTAAATCATTGGAGGGGTTGATGAGTTTTAGGAAAATCTTGGGTTCTGCATCTATAGTTTCTACATTTCATTTGATTTATTTCACCTAAAAACCCTTACCCCTCTAATTTCATCAAAATCAACTTCGATGGCAGTGCGAGGAATAAAGGTCAAGTTGGTGGGGTAGGCTTTGTCATTCAAAATTCCAAGGCATCTTTTGTTGCAGCTGGAGGCTCTAATATCCTTGATGCTATAGTTCCACTAGCTGAACCGAGGGCTGCATGTGAAGGGTTGGTGTATGCTATCACTGTTCTACATGCATATCACATCATGTTGGAAGGAGACTTTAGAGTAATTATATCCTAGATTATGGCAAAAGGACTTTAACAGGGGCCTATTCACCCATTTTTGCTGGATATTTGGAGGCTAAAATCATGCATTACATCTGTTGCGGGAACGGCATTCTGCCGGAGCCTCACACAACAGCCTAGCCCACATTAAGCTAGCAGAGAAAGAGGACCGCGTTCCTTCCGAGGTATTGTCCGCTTTGGGGGTCGAGCGTACCCGGAGCCCTCCTCACGGTTTTGTTCCACAAAAGGGCCCTCGAGAGGAAAGGATTTCCACCCCCCACTTAAGGCACGGAACCTTTCCGCTACTAGCCGATGTGGGACTAAATTCAAGGCCCCCTCCCCCCCCCACAATATAGCCCCCCAGCGGGAAGGTTCCGGCCAGGTTTTACCCCAACGGGCCCCCACAGTCCTGGAGGGTAGTCAATGGAGAGAGGAGGCGCCCTCCTTCTAGCGCCATCTGTTGCGAGGACGGCATTCTGCCGGAGCCTCACACAACAGCCTAGTGAAAGTGAATCCTAGGTTCTTCGGTGTTTAGCATGCTGAATTTTTTTTTTTTTTTTTTGAAAACCATGGCTGAACCTGATCGGGTTGCCTACGTACCCCTTCATAAGGGGATCAAGCCATACGTAGTTCTTTTTAAGTTTTAAAACGCAGCGGAAAAACCGAATCAAACAATTTAATTCATGCATGCTTACAAGATCAAATCTAGAAATCAGCACCTTAAGAACACATAGGATTATGCCGGAATCGTTTAAACAATTATGCTAAAACTTTTATGCATGATTAACTATCAGATCTGAAACTTAAGAACTCTATTCCAATTAATCTCCGAATACCCATCGAATGGATTCTGGAGATATCTCCGTGAGGAGCCCCAAAAGAGGGTAAAACCTCGGGAATTGGACCTAGACCTTGACACCATAATAAATGATTAATGCTAGATTAATACCTTTTATGATGGATGAAAGTTGTGAATCTGATTCTTGACTTCGCAGCCACGCACACGAATGGCCTCTACGAGAAGTACACGCGAAGTCCTAAAGGATCTTCTTCTGCAACAGTGCTAGCAGCTGCAGAACACTTGAAAGCTGAAATCTGCCCGTCGGGATTCAATCAACTCTTGATCAATCGTCTTGAAGCAGATAGAGATGAGGTTTGTAAGGGAAGTAGAGGACTCAGATCTGATCTTGAATCTTCTAGATATTCACCCTGAAAACCCTATCTAAAATGGAGAAGAAGAGGAGGAGGAGGCGGGTGAGGAAAAAGGCTACAATGGATGTGTTTTTGGTGCCCATGTTTGACCCCTTTTAATGGCCTCCGAATTTTCATTCAAAATTCGAAATTTATTTTTAGAAAACCTCTTTTAGTTGGCACATGCAAAGGAATAGGAACAACCCAAATCAGATCTCAACCAAATCTGATTTAAATTCAAATTTTAAACACATGTGCAAGAGGGAAGGAATTTGAAATCCATGCGGCAAGGTAAAACACTTCATAATTTCGAAATCACCTCTTGAAATTCGAATTTAATCCATTCAAAAACTCAAACGCCACCTTGGCTGATGGTTTGAGTGATTAAAATCATTTAACACATTGCTTAATGTTTGAATTTAAATTCAAATAACAAACAATGTCGCCATGTGTCAAGCAATGGGTCCATGTGCCATGCAATAATTTTGGTTTATTTAAAATTCATGAAATCCAATTCCATGTCACCAATAATTGCCACATCATCTGAGCCTAATCCCCTTGGGTTGCACCTAATCAAATTTGGTCAAATCCGAATTAAAACAAAGCAATTTGGTTGAACCCAATCTAATCAGGTCAGACCCTGATTGAGCTCAAATTGAATCCAATTCAATTTTGGCTCATGCAAACTCAATCAAATTGAATTATTACTTTGTGTTGGACCTAATTCAATTAGGTCAATCCCCAATTAAGAACAAATTAATTTAAAATTAATTTGATCAGCTTAAGTCCTTTTTGGTTCTGACCTAATCCAATCATGTCAAAACCCTGATTGAGCCCAAACTTGAATCCAATTCACTTTGGCTCATCCTTAGCACAATTACTCAATCAAATTGAGTCTATTAGTAATTTAATTACTAATTAATCCTTCAATAATTACTTTAATTATTTTATAAGATAATTTGCCAATCAAATTGACCAAATTACCCCTGAATGATTCTTAATCATTCATCAGCTTTCTTGATCAATCAGGAATCTTCTATGCATGTGACCTCATAGGTTCGAACCTAAGCCGGTAGTATAGGAACAATTTTCTACACTAATCGATGTGACCATCTAGCAATGGTACCCGACGTCCGGATAGGTCGAATATATGCGAAGCAAATATTCTGGAACCCTGAACTATGGTTACTGTATAATTCAATCCCTTTGACTCCTAATGCCAGGATGACTTAGAGCTCACTGTCAACCCTATAATTAGTACATCCATTATGTGATTAACTTTAGATATCCCGTGACTCCTCACTGGGATTACCCTGGCCAAGATTTTGCTAAATTAATCACAAGACATTATCTCCTATTTTCAGGAGGGGTCAATTCCATCTTGACTCACAACTGACTACGCAAGTACTTGACTGCACCCAGTGACCTTCCGTCACTGAATTAGAAATTCAGGTAGTCCGGTACCAAAGTACAGTGAGTTGCTTGCTAGTCACAGGTTGCGGTCTCAGGTCAGAGGGCCAAACTTATACCCATATCCACTCGGAACATCTCTCGACAGTAGAGCGTTCCGGAATTGGTCACGTTTAGTGAAATGTACTTCTACACTTCACTTGTGTGGCATACCAGTGTCTCCACACTCCTTGGTTAAGAGGACAACCAACGTATATGTCACACAACGACCTAATCTCGATAATGTTGTCGTCCTAGTAACAACATATCATTTCGTCGCAAACAAGTTTAAGGACTCAAAGATAAATCCTCCTTTATCATAACATAAGTCCTAAGGACTTCATCATATAAGAGTTCATTTGAAGATGAAATGATGAATAATGCCAAATAACACTTTATTAATTTGTCAATTCATTTACAAAATTCAATCATCAATATGCTGACGATTGATATTTAGGATACAAATTCCAACAACTCCCACTTAGCCTAATGCCAATCGGCACAGTATCTAATACCCATCTTCGACTTGTGTTCGTCGAACTCTTTGATGCCGAGAACTTTGGTAAATGGGTCAGCCAGATTTTCTTTTGTGTCAATCTTCTGAAGATCAATATCACCTCGATCGATGATCTCTCGAACCAGGTGGTAGCGACGTAGAATATGCTTGGTCCGCTGATGTGCTTTGGGTTCTCTTGCTTGAGCTATGGCCCCAGTATTGTCACAAAATACAGGCACTGGACCATCAATGGAGGGTGTCACTCCAAGCTCGGTGATGAACTTCCGCAAGCATACAGCTTCCTTGGCGGCATCAGATGCTGCGATATATTCTGCTTCACATGTAGAATCTGCCACTGTATGCTGCTTGGAACTCTTCCAGCAGATGGCCCCATCCTTAAGAGTGAAGATATATCCTGACACGCTCTTGCTATCATCTTGATCTGACTGAAAACTTGAATCAGTATATCCCTCAAGTTTTAAGTCAGAATCACCATAGACAAGCCATTGATCTTTAGTATTTCTCAAATACTTAAGGATGGTTTTTACAACCTTCCAGTGGTTGCTACCTGGATCAGACTGGTATCTGCTCACTACTCCTAGTGAGTATGCCACGTCTGGTCTAGTACATGTCATGGCATACATTATAGATCCCACTGCCGAAGCATATGGAATTCTATCCATACTCTCTCTTTCTTGAGGGGTTGTCGGACAATCCCTTTTAGAGAGATTAATTCCATGGCCCATCGGAAGATAGCCTTTCTTGGAATTAATCATACTGAACCTCTTCAGTATAGTATCAATGTATGTGGATTGGGATAATCCAAGCAATCTTCTAGATCTATCTCTATAGATCTTCATCCCTAGGATGTAAGATGCTTCTCCCAAATCCTTCATAGCAAATTGAGATGATAGCCAAACCTTTATTCCTTGTAATGCAGGAATGTCATTCCCGATTAAAAGAATGTCATCCACATACAAAATAAGGAATATAATAACTGAACCATTTGTCCATTTATAAATGCAAGGTTCCTCTTCATTCTTAATGAAGCCATATGTTTTGATTACCTTATCAAAACGTATATTCCAACTCCGTGAAGCTTGCTTTAATCCATAAATGGATTTTTGAAGCTTGCACACTTTAGACTCATCTGCAGATGTAAAACCTTCAGGTTGTATCATATACACTTCCTCTTCTAAATCTCCATTTAGAAATGCGGTCTTTACATCCATTTGCCAGATTTCATAGTCTAAATGTGCTGCTATCGCAAGCACAATTCGGATGGACTTGAGCATTGCCACAGGAGAAAACGTCTCGTCATAGTCAATACCATAACGTTGACGATAACCCTTGGCAACCAAACGGGCTTTATAGGTCTCTACCTTTCCGTCTGCGCCCCGTTTTCTTTTGAATATCCACTTACACCCTATGGATTTAATTCCTTCGGGTGGGTCAACTAATGTCCAAACATCATTGACCTTCTTGGATTCCATTTCGGATTGCATGGCTCCAAGCCATTTATCAGAGTCATACCTCTGCATTGCATCCATATATGTGATCGGATCCTCATCGTTTTCATCAAGTTCGACAGGATCCCCATCCCGGACCAAGAAACCGTAGTATCTGTCCGGCTGACGTGGTACTCTACCCGATCGCCTTAATGGTGCATCTAATATGGGTTCTGGATCTGATCTAATCAAATCCGACTCAACTGGTTCAGTAGATGGTGTCGGATCTTCTACATATTGAACTTCTCTAAGCTCAACATTAGAGCTATTTGTTCCTTCACCAAGGAATTTCTTTTCTAAGAAAATTGCTCTATTGCTTACGAACAACTTTTGTTCTTCAGCAAAGTAGAAGTAATATCCTTTAGTTTCTTTAGGGTAACCAACAAAGAAACATTTGTCAGACTTGGGTTCAAGTTTGTCTGTCTTCAAACGTTTGACGTACGCCGGACACCCCCAAATCCTAAGGTGAGAGAGCATCGGCTTACGTCCAGTCCACATCTCATGTGGTGTTTTATTTACAGACTTACTTGGAACCTTATTTAGAATATAGCAGGCTGACTCAAGAGCATATCCCCAAAAGGATATGGGCAGATTAGCAAACCCCATCATGGATCGAACCATGTCTAACAGAGTTCGATTTCTCCTTTCTGACACACCATTATATTGTGGTGTACCAGGAGGAGTCCATTGGGAGAGAATCCCATTTTCTCCTAGATATGTCAAAAATTCACTGGAGAGGTATTCACCTCCTCGATCTGATCGAAGAGTTTTAATACTCTTTCCAGTTTGTTTTTCTACTTCATTACGATATAATTTGAACATTTCAAATGATTCAGATTTATGTCTCATTAAATAGACATAACCATACCTAGAAAGGTCGTCTGTAAACGTAATAAAATATGAATACCCACCTCTAGCATCTGTGCTCATTGGCCCACATACATCAGAATGTACAAGGGTCAATAAATCACTGGCTCGTTCACCTTTTCCGGTAAAAGGTGATTTGGTCATTTTACCAAGAAGACATGATTCACAGGTTGTCAATGATTCACAATCATTAACATCAAGGATTCTCTCTTTACTTAACCTGTTCATCCTATTCTTGTTAATATGACCTAGCCTATGATGCCAAAGGTAGACATCCGTGACATTATCTATTCTAGGGCGCTTATTGGATTTATACATTACATGAACAGGCTGTGACAAAATGTAAATGCCATTACTCAGAATTTCATTCATTACAACAACACCATTCCAAATGACATTGCAATAATCCTTTTTTATTGATATTTCATAACCATTTTTGGCCAAAAGGCCTACAGAAATGATATTCAATAGAAAACTTGGACAATAGTGACAATCACTAAGGACATTTACATGAGAGCTGAATTCAAGTTTAAGAATTCCTAAAGCTAGAACTGGAACTGGTCTTCCATCTCCAACATTCAGGAACCTTTCTCCTTCTTCAAACCTCTTACTGACTTGTAGCCCCTGCAACGAATTGCAAATATTAAAAGGACTACCGGTATCCAATACCCAGGTCGAATTATCACAAATAGAAAAATTGCAAGGTGTTATCATATAAGTACCTTGATTGGCAACTGATTGCCCACTTTCTTAGGCCGGTTCGGATCGAGGGATGCAATGTAAAGAGGACAGTTCCTCTTCCAATGTCCTTGCTTCTTGCAGAAGAAGCACTCCGCCTTGCTCTGATCAGCCTTTTTATTCTTTTTCTGACTAGGCTGAGCATGGTGCACCTGTTTCTTTTGGATTTTATTTTTCTTTTTTCCTTTCTTAAAGGAGCGACCCTTGGATGAACCTCCCACTAAATTCACCGTCTTCTTAAGAAGTTGGTGATCATTCTCAAACGTCTGTAGTAACCCCAACAATTGGTGATAATTCACTACAGGTTTCGTCATACGAAAATGAGTGAGAAAAGGACGGTATGATCCAGGCAATGAGTTTAGTATGGCATCCTTCCCCAATTGATCATGAAGGGAAAAGCCAAGAGAGCTTAGACGCTCGATCAACTCAATCATGTACAGTACATGATCAGTTACCGAGGTCGCATCTTTCATTCGGGCGCTGAAGATGGCACAACTAGTTTTGTGCCTCTCAACGTCGTCAGGAACGCCGAATGATTCATTCAACACTTGAATGATATCTTCCGGCTGCGTATTCTCAAAACGCCTACTAAACTCATCACTCATTGCTGCCAACATGATGCATCGAACAGTGATCCGGTCACTGAGCCACTTCTGATAAGTGTCTCTGGCCGATCTTGATGCATTAGCAGCGGGCTGCTCAGGTGCTTGATCCGTTATCACATAAAGGATCCTCTCATGCTCTAGCACTATTTTCAGTTTTCTATGCCAATTATTGAAATTTGGACCAGTCAACTTGTCATTGTCCAACAATGAGCGAAGTGATAAATTAGTGGCCATTTCTGCATAAAAAGAAAATTTGGCTATTAGTATATGAATTGACTAAACACAGTAGACTTGGACTTTAGTCTAAAGATATTTCCACTATTTTATATAAATTGGTAGCCTCTACCTCTAATTCGAAAAATTACTCCTAATTCTTTAGTGGGCACTAGAACCCAATAGATCCTATATAGGCCCGAGTGTGGCTCGGCCAACCCATATGCACCTATTGGTAGGTTCTTAACCAATTGCTTCACCAAGCAACTTCTAGTGATGATTTTGCCCTAGATTTTCCGGCAGGCGTGTGGCGCCTCCACCGAATACCCTAGTCAGATCCAACCATTAAATGATAGGGTTAAGTCTAATCAACTAATAGACGACCAAGCCCGAGTGTGGCTCGGCTCACCTGACCGCCTATTGAAGGTACACTTAACTCATCATATATTGAATGACAATTCCAATGCTTGATAAGTACCAGGCGTGTGGCGCCTCCAATAATTATCAAAATATTGGACCCATTATCACCCAACTTAATGGGAGGCTATGACCTAGTTATCTCCATAACCATTTCATTTTAAGGACCTAATAATTTTAGAGGATTTCATAATTAGGATAGATGAGAAGATCCGGTTAGTCTAATTTCTCCCACTGACTTCATCAAATCAGATTAGACTCAAACCGGTTAAGGAGACACCTAAATCAGTCATACTGATTTTTCTTAAAGCATGGGCTAACTCGAATCATTAAGTGATCCAATCAAAATGTGATTGACCATGTCGGCCAGGTAAGTGAGATCGGTGGAAGGGATATGCCATTAACTCGACAAAGACGAATCAGTGCGAGTAGCTCCCAATTAAAAACCACCGGTCAAAACTGCCAAACTTACCTTAGACACCGACTGGTTAATCAATTTCGATTTGATTACTCAAATGACTCGGGCTACACCTCTGAGCCTAAATCAAGTTCCATCTTGGTCTAATCAAAGACATGGAATTGATCAATCTACAACTATTGTATTTAACCTAGAGTTTCCTTGACCTAATCTAGTTACTACTTAATTAGATTTGATCAATTAACTCTAATTAGACCATGTTTCATTCTAACCTTAGGTCTAACCCAATCCTAAGAACTTGATTCAAGCTAACCCATATGCCCAAAGAATTATGCAATGTCAATTAATTGAGTTACAATTCTATTTCATAATACTTAATTCTCAATTAAGTTTAGACTTATGAAAGTTTTGATCATTGCATATTTCTTTTTAATTACATATTAATTACAATCTTTCAGTTCTTAAAACACATTTTCAGATCTGAGTTTTTGTAATTAATCACATGTAATCAGATTTAATTCATGTTTAAGTCATTATGTTTTATGTTCATGCATCACATATACATAACAACATGAATTAATACAAACAACATACATCTTATGTTTTGTTTTTTCACTTTTATTTTAAGATCTGATTTGTTCATTAAAATCAGAGATCATATGAATCATAAACTTTATTTAGATCTAATCTAAACAATATTATGATTTCAGATTTATTCATGTTACTAATCCTAACACAAACATGCATCATATGCATCCAAAATTTCAGATCTACTTAATCATGCATAATCAGCAATTAAATCAATCATAAAAAGCACTTTAGATCTAATCTAAACATGTTAATGATTTCAGATTTAATTGCAAGAATTAAAACATAAAAGTTTAAACATAAACCTGGCTCTGATACCACTGAAAGTGAATCCTAGGTTCTTCGGTGTTTAGCATGCTGAATTTTTTTTTTTTTTTGAAAACCATGGCTGAACCTGATCGGGTTGCCTACGTACCCCTTCATAAGGGGGATCAAGCCATACGTAGTTCTTTTTAAGTTTTAAAACGCAGCGGAAAAACCAAATCAAACAATTTAATTCATGCATGCTTACAAGATCAAATCTAGAAATCAGCACCTTAAGAACACATAGGATTATGCCAGAATCGTTTAAACAATTATGCTAAAACTTTTATGCATGATTAACTATCAGATCTGAAACTTAAGAACTCTATTCCAATTAATCTCCGAATATCCATCGAATGGATTCTGGAGATATCTCCGTGAGGAGCCCCAAAAGAGGGTAAAACCTCGGAAATTGGACCTAGACCTTGACACCATAATAAATGATTAATGTTAGATTAATACCTTTTATGATGGATGAAAGTTGTGAATCTGATTCTTGACTTCGCAGCCACGCACACGAATGGCCTCTACGAGAAGTACACGCGAAGTCCTGAAGGATCTTCTTCCGCAACAGTGCTAGCAGCTGCAGAACACTTGAAAGCTGAAATCTGCCCGCCGGGATTCAATCAACTCTTGATCAATCGTCTTGAAGCAGATAGAGATGAGGTTTGTAAGGAAAGTAGAGGACTCAGATCTGATCTTGAATCTTCTAGATATTCACCCTGAAAACCCTATCTAAAATGGAGAAGAAGAGGAGGAGGAGGCGGGTGAGGAAGAAGGCTGCAATGGATGTGTTTTTGGTGCCCATGTTTGACCCCTTTTAATGGCCTCCGAATTTTCATTCAAAATTCGAAATTTATTTTCAGAAAACCTCTTTTAGTTGGCACATGCAAAGGAATAGGAACAACCCAAATCAGATCTCAACCAAATCTGATTTAAATTCAAATTTTAAACACATGTGCAAGAGGGAAGGAATTTGAAATCCATGCGGCAAGGTAAAACACTTCATAATTTCGAAATCACCTCTTGAAATTCGAATTTAATCCATTCAAAAACTCAGACGCCACCTTGGCTGATGGTTTGAGTGATTAAAATCATTTAACACATTGCTTAATGTTTGAATTTAAATTCAAATAACAAACAATGTCGCCATGTGTCAAGCAATGGGTCCATGTGCCATGCAATAATTTTGGTTTATTTAAAATTCATGAAATCCAATTCCATGTCACCAATAATTGCCACATCATCTGAGCCTAATCCCCTTGGGTTGCACCTAATCAAATTTGGTCAAATCCGAATTAAAACAAAGCAATTTGGTTGAACCCAATCTAATCAGGTCAGACCCTGATTGAGCTCAAATTGAATCCAATTCAATTTTGGCTCATGCAAACTCAATCAAATTGAATTATTACTTTGTGTTGGACCTAATTCAATTAGGTCAATCCCCAATTAAGAACAAATTAATTTAAAATTAATTTGATCAGCTTAAGTCCTTTTTGGTTCTGACCTAATCCAATCATGTCAAAACCCTGATTGAGCCCAAACTTGAATCCAATTCACTTTGGCTCATCCTTAGCACAATTACTCAATCAAATTGAGTCTATTAGTAATTTAATTACTAATTAATCCTTCAATAATTACTTTAATTATTTTATAAGATAATTTGCCAATCAAATTGACCAAATTACCCCTGAATGATTCTTAATCATTCATCAGCTTTCTTGATCAATCAGGAATCTTCTATGCATGTGACCTCATAGGTTCGAACCTAAGCCGGTAGTATAGGAACAATTTTCTACACTAATCGATGTGACCATCTAGCAATGGTACCCGACGTCCGGATAGGTCGAATATATGCGAAGCAAATATTCTGGAACCCTGAACTATGGTTACTGTATAATTCAATCCCTTTGACTCCTAATGCCAGGATGACTTAGAGCTCACTGTCAACCCTATAATTAGTACATCCATTATGTGATTAACTTTAGATATCCCGTGACTCCTCACTGGGATTACCCTGGCCAAGATTTTGCTAAATTAATCACAAGACATTATCTCCTGTTTTCAGGAGGGGTCAATTCCATCTTGACTCACAACTGACTACGCAAGTACTTGACTGCACCCAGTGACCTTCCGTCACTGAATTAGAAATTCAGGTAGTCCGGTACCAAAGTACAGTGAGTTGCTTGCTAGTCACAGGTTGCGGTCTCAGGTCAGAGGGCCAAACTTATACCCATATCCACTCGGAACATCTCTCGACAGTAGAGCGTTCCAGAATTGGTCACGTTTAGTGAAATGTACTTCTACACTTCACTTGTGTGGCATACCAGTGTCTCCACACTCCTTGGTTAAGAGGACAACCAACGTATATGTCACACAATGACCTAATCTCGATAATGTTGTCGTCCTAGTAACAACATATCATTTCGTCGCAAACAAGTTTAAGGACTCAAAGATAAATCCTCCTTTATCATAACATAAGTCCTAAGGACTTCATCATATAAGAGTTCATTTGAAGATGAAATGATGAATAATGCCAAATAACACTTTATTAATTTGTCAATTCATTTACAAAATTCAATCATCAATATGCTGACGATTGATATTTAGGATACAAATTCCAACACCTAGCCCACATTAAGCTAGCAGAGAAAGAGGACCGCGTTCCTCCCGAGGTATTGTCCGCTTTGGGGGTCGAGCGTACCCGGAGCCCTCCTCACGGTTTTGTCCCACAAAAGGGCCCTCGAGAGGAAAGGATTTCCACCCCCCACTTAAGGCACGAAACCTTTCCGCTACTAGCCGATGTGGGACTAAATTCAAGGCCCCCTCCCCCGCACAACAACATCTTGTATAGCAAAGCATATCTTTGGAGAGGCTAACAGAGTGGCTAATTGTGTGGCTTCTTTTGTTGCTGATCATAGTAGATTCAAGATGTAGGAAGCCTTATCTGCATTACCTGGTTATCTTTGAGAACCATTGATGGTTTATGCGAGTGGGTATACTTATTCAAGAGCTGTGTGAGGCAGCTTATACAACAACAAAAAAAGTAGCTGCGCTTTTAGATTGTTCTTTTTCAAATTATTTAATGCATCTAGAACACTACTTCATGAACTGTGAAACACAAAAAATAGTGAAAAAGTTTTTTTTTTCAAAAAAATTATCTAAAAGTGGGCATCTATTCAATTGTTACTTTTGTTACCTAGACATCCTTGCAAACAAAAGTGCATACATACATACAAACAAAATGGTAATAAATTGTGATTATTTTTTATACATACATACAAACAAAATGGTAATAAACAAAAGTTCATTTGCAGCCCTAGATGGTGGTGGACAAAGGAAAAGAACACCAGCTCTGACATGATGGCAGGGATTGCCACCAATGGTGGATGGCAATGCGAGAGAGAGCACCGGCATTGGCAGATGGTAGTGGACGATACGAGTGGTGAGAGAGAAGAGCGTTCTCTCTCTCTTTGTTTTTTTTTATCTCCCTTAAGCTATCATTTTTCTTTGCGTCTTATTTCACATACTACATATTTTTCCATTCCATTCTTTCTCTATTCTATAGATAAAGTGGGCTGATGTGATGAAGGATATTTCAATTCGAGAAAAATAAAAATGACCACTTCTATATATACAAGCCAATATGTACTAGTGCTGTAAAAAAAAAAAAATAGTCTTTTGTGAAATGCCCTCTACTATTTGATGTAGCACTCAGCTACTTTAATCTATAAATTGGATTTGGCATGCCGGCTGCACATCTCAAACCACCTATTTCACTTCTTTCCTTTCGTCCACCCTCTTCTCTCTTATATATTTTGTCTTTTGTATTCTCATTTCATAAAATTAATGAAATATGATATAAATATCGTCCACAATTTCTTCTAAAAAAAAAAATCTTAGCAATCTTTCTTCAATTTTCTAAAAACATTTATCTCTACTATTTCAACAAGAGAAGCTTGCATGATTAAATTTTTTTTTTTCTTTTCACTAGCTAGATACTTTTTCATAACTAGATTTTTTAAAATTAAATTATCCTTCCATAGATGGATTTAGAATCTCGACTGTTGTTGGTAAATAATTACATAATTTTTTTAGACCGTGTGCCCCAATTGTGTTCTGTTCTAATAAACAAAAAATCCACGGTTTTGTATATCACATACTCGGCAAAGCGAGTACCGAACCTTAATTGCCCATAACACCCAACTTTAATTGCAAGTAGATCTTTAAACTATGTGGCTTGCCATGTTCTTGTCCTTTCTACCATGTACCATGTTCTACCAATAAAAGCTTGGATCGGTAGCCCGGTCAGATTCATCTTCTAGATGATGCAAAAGTCCTATCCAACCCGGCTACGGGCAACGAGCAACGCACCAATCACACGCAAAGAATTTCAAACCAAATAAACCTATGGGGTTCGGGTTGCATCTTTCGCACGAAAGACTGATTCATTGTTTTTCACGATGCCGACCGTTGGATCGCACCACGCTCATATCTCAAAGCAATCCAACCGCGTTTATTCAACTGCATGCGTAGATCTCCAAGCGTCCATTGCATGATTTAACGGTGGATTCTCACAAAGGAAGGTGAGTCCGTCCTCCGAGGGAAAGATACAACCCCTGTCTTAAGCCGATTGTATTCCATCAAGCATTATGATGCCTCATGCCGCAACCCGCATCCACGATCCGTAACAAACCCTCTATGTTCGAAAATCTACGAAAATGCCCTTATAAACATGTTGGGCACGTCAGCGCGTTTTTTCCACCGGAAGAACCGCAGCGGCAGTTTCGTAAATAAATAGAGGAGCAAGAGTGTGTTTGCCCCCTTTTAAACTCAGGGCGAGAGAGCTGAGTAGTGCAACGGCTACCCATTCGCTCTCTCCCCCCTTCCCGGCTTCCCGCTTCTTCTTCTTCCGCCCCCCCCCCCCCCCCCCCTCTCTCTCACGCCGCTACCGCTCGCCGGCGATTCGGTCACCGCCGGCCGCTCCCGAACCACATGAGGAATGGGATGCCTCCTCGGTAAGCTCACGGTCTTGGACGGCTTCGACCCCGGCGGAGCTCTCTCCGCCTCCGCGGGCGCTGCCGCCGGTGACGACGATGACAACCGCTTCCGCGTTTCCGCGCCGACGTCGCAGCTCCGGCGCGGCCTTCTCCTCTCCGCCCCCACCGATCCCTCCGGGTGGCCGCTCTGGCTCTCCGCCGTCGCCGGCGACGCCCTCCGCGGCTGGCTCCCCCGCCGCGCCACCTCCTTCCAGAAGCTCGAGAAGGTGAGCGCCGGATACCCTCGATTTCTTATTGATTCGACTGGGATGGGGTTTTCGATTGGGGATGTAAGGCTAAAACTTGGATGTTTGTGGGTTTAGATCGGGTCGGGGACGTACAGCAACGTGTACAAGGCGAGGGATTTGGAGACGGGGCGGGTGGTGGCGATGAAGAAGGTAAGGGTGGAGAGGGTGAATGGGAAGGAGGCGGAGGAGGGTGTGAGGTTCATGGCGAGGGAGATATCGCTGCTCCGCCGCCTCAACCATCCTAACGTCGTCCGCCTTGAGGGCGTCGCCACCTCCCGGATCGCCGACTCCCCTTCCCTCTACCTCATCTTGGAGTACCTTGACCACGACCTCGCTGTCCTGGCCGCCTCCCCTGGTGTCCAATTCTCCGAGGCCCAGGTCTCTCTCTCTCTCTCTCTCTCTCTCTCTCTCTCTCTCTCTCTCTCTCTCTCTCTCTCTCTCTCTCTCTCTCTCTCACTCCGGGGGAAAAGTGAAAAAGAGTTTTATGAGAACTAACATGGTTTCATTTCATGATATCTAAGTAAAAAAGATAGAAGAAAAAAGAATCTGGGTTTTATGTGGTGTTTCTTCTTCTTCTTCTTCTTCTTCTTCTTCTGATTAATCGGGTCTTGAGAAACAGTTCTATTGGATGAGGAGTGTTGTGTTTCGCTTTGCTTCGTCTGTGAATGTTTGATTTCTATTATTGGGATGTTTGTAGAGTCCTTTGTTGTCAGACATGTCTTGATTCAGCCACAGTTTACTTCTCTTTTTCTTGGGGAAAAAATTGATGAGTTGATATTAAATATATATATATATATATATATATATATATATATATATATATATATATATATATATATATATATATATATATAAAAGAATAAATGAATTGGAACACTGGCATAAAATTTGATGATATTTGAAAATTGGATAATGTTGTTATGTGAAAATAAACTATAAGACGAAAATAATTAGCGTTTACCAACAGTAACACATTTTTGGTGATCTGATATATATATATATATAGGTATTGAATATTTCATAATATGAAAGAAGAGGATATTCTCATGCCATGCATAGAAGAAAAATTTGAACATATTTTATTTTATTCTATTTATTTCATATTATTTTTTTCTGCTTGCTTTATTTTTTGATACTTTGCAACATAGGATTGTGATCAATTTTAATCTCAGAGAGTTCCCACTGCCACCCCAACTCCCAAGTTGATCCGCAACTTTTATGGTAAAAATAACTTACTTGACAATGTTCTATAGAGTATGAAGGTCTTGACTGATATTTAGACCTGATGTTGGACATATCTATAATGGAACTGCACATGTTGTGTCATTGTCTGAATCTATTGACCCATATAAAGTTGTGAATTGATTTTGATTCTTTTAATCGAAAGAAGTCAAAGAGCATAGCCGTTTCAACCAGTCAGTCCGCTATAATAGACCGTAAGTTATAGACAATATATCGTTTCAGACTTGTAAGTTGAATTTATCTGCTAAGATTGCTAACCTATTATACATTTTCAACTGAATGAGACATCTTCATTTGTTATGTCCAGTGACAGGTAAAAGAAAATAGTCTCCCAAGGTTTTTGGTCAGTAACTTTTCCATGCTCCCTCTCCTGAACAGAGCAAGAGCAGTAAACCATTTGATTACTGCACACACGATTTTACTGCTTTCTCCTATTAGGATTCTTGATCCATAGATATCAATAGTGAAGATATACCTCATAGGTCTAGATTTCAGATGCTTCTTCAGTCATAAATGTTTTTCCTTTTGAGTAGAAAGGCCTTCAGTCAATAAATGCAGTCCTTTGATGTTTGTAATTTTAACACTGAAAATTGTAGCCTAGTTTAATCCTCCTACAGTTAAATGTAGTATGCAAACCACATGCATCAACATAAACAAGTTCAGCCTTTTTCTTTTCCTTTATCCTTTACTCATTTTGGTATCTGCAGTGCCAAACCTCTTGTTTGTCGACTTTTTTCTTCATTTAAGATCCTTCTTTGTACTTCTCCTTGTGTGACAGGTCAAATACTATATGAAACAATTACTTTCTGGGCTTGAGCACTGCCACAGCCAAGGTGTCCTGCATCGTGATATAAAGGGTTCAAATCTGCTTCTTAATAAAGAAGGAATTCTTAAGATAGCTGATTTTGGACTAGCTACTTCCTACGATCCTGATCACATGCAGCCCATGACTAGTAACGTCGTCACTCTATGGTATCGTCCTCCCGAACTCCTGCTAGGTGCTACTCATTATGGTGTTGGCGTTGACCTCTGGAGTGTGGGTTGCATTTTGGCAGAGCTGCTTACCGGGAAGCCAATACTTCCAGGAAGGACAGAGGTATTTCAGTTTCATGCTCATAAGAACAATAGCATAATACATGGTCACAGCTCTCTCTAACATCAGATGCCATGTTGCATTGTATTCTATTACAACTTGCTTCATGACATCTCTGTTGCCTCTGGTGGACTAACTAGTAAAGCTTGGACAGCCTTCATATTTTCCAATTGATCGAGAAGTCTTCCATCCTTTGAACCTTCTGCATGGAGTTTTAGGATAGTTTATTATGTTCTGTTTCTTGGAAGTTCCAATCTATCTTGTTCTAATTCAGTGATGTTCAAATCCTTTTTAATGCTCATTTAGGTGGAACAGTTGCACAGAATTTTTAAGTTATGCGGATCCCCATCAGAGGATTATTGGAAGAAATCAAAGTTACCGCAAAAGCCTACTTTTGGACCATATAAGCGTTGTATCGCAGAAACATTTGCAAACCTTTCACCTTCTTCACTGTCTCTCATTGAGACATTCCTGGCAGTTGACCCTGCTGAGCGTGGGACAGCCACTGCTGCTCTTAACAGCGAAGTGAGTACCTACATACAATCACACCCCCTGCAGAGTTGCTTTTTGTTAAGTGATACATCTTTGTTAAAATAATTATATATATCACTCGAGGTCCTCTACAAGCGTGTATTAAGAGCTAAAGATCATGAAGGGTAGACATATTTCTTTCTATCCTATATGGAGAAAATCATGCAATTTGATTCAAGTTCATTAAAGCAGAAAACATAATAAGGAGTTCATCAATTTGTCTGTAAGAAAGGAAAATTTAAAGAAAAAAAAAGAAAAATATTGTTCACATTGCTCGTGTAACTATTTACTTGCCAAACAAGATGGAATCAATGTGCCCCACCTAAGACTCGATTATAATTCATTAAAAAGAGGTCAAATTTATGCTTATGATACGCAACCTCTAGATATAAATATGTTTAGAGTGCCACCCAAGTTATAAACAAAATGAAAAATTGGAGTTCTGAAACAAATACCAGCAAAACAATAAATTGACCCTTCCATTGCTTCCTTTTATGCTAGTTCCTGATTTGGATCCCAAACTTATAAGAGGATGAAAAATTTGTATAAATGCACAAATTGTTTAATTTCTAGACAAGAAAAGTATCAAGACCTTTCTAATTGGTCAAGTGCTGTTTGATTGCAGTTTTTCACCACAGAGCCTTATGCCTGCGAGCCATCAAGCTTACCTCAGTATACTCCGACCAAAGAAATTGATAGGAATTTGAGGGTAGCTAAAGCTAGAATGTGAGTATTTGTTCTATTCTACATAAAATTTGTTTCAGTAGTTCCCATTCCAAAAGTCAAATTCATATCTTTATCTAAATCTATAGGCATAGGAGGATTAATGGGAAAGAAAATTGTGAAGCCACAAAAAGAGTCCAATTTGGACATCTTGGCTGTGGATCACTGCAAGCTCCAGAAGCAAATGCTGACCCATACGTGAAACTGGCTGTAAGTATGAAATGCTTCAGTAATCAACTCTTCTATTTATTGTAACGTATGTCCTATAAAATTGCAATGTTGTCTTTCAAAATTCTCCAAATTTAAGAACCAATTTTAAAGAAACATCACAAAGACAACCATTTGTAAATCAACAAGGAGAACAGATGTTTGTCAGTCTGCTAAGGTGGTCCGCATAGTCTATGATGGCAACTGTTGCTACTAATGCCATCTGAAGATGGGAGAAAACTTGTGCTAAGGACATGCTCTACTAGGTTAATTGGGCACCTAAGTTGTAGTATCTTTCTCTGCTGTGTGTTGACTTGGAATAAATATTTGGAGCATCAGATTGAAAGCTGCAATCAAGGAAAAACTAAAATTTTCTTAGGTAGATGTGCTTAGAGCTAAAATTGAGAACATAAAAGATGTATATATGTTGTTGGCAGTAAAATGATTGTAAATGACTTTACTGAACGTGCTTGTGCAGTCAAAACTTGAGCACATTGTGGTAAGAGTGACTTCGATCTGTGTCAGTGCGTTAAGCAAAAGAATGAACGCCTAAGATGTGAGAAAAATGTCTCAAAGCAATAGGTATTGCAGCCCTAAAAAAATGGACCATGAGGATCTGTAGAACCAACCTCATTTGAGAGAAGGCTTATTGGTTCGAAAATGTTTTTGTTTAGCAATCATGTCTTGAGTCTATTTCACATCCCAGCACTTGATAGCAGACTTGATTCATGTTGGCATATCTTGTGATTGTAGCTGGCATGAATCAAGTCAAATTTGAAATGCACTAGAAATTGTAATCATGTTGGCATATCTTGTGATTGTCACTGGCATAATCATGTTTGCTATCAGCACTAACCGTATTGCACCTTGATCTTTCTCCCTCGTGTTAATTTGGTTTTCTATTTTTGTCTCATCTTCATCTCTGGTTCTTATTTCCAGCGACGGAGACTGATGACCGGTTCAAGCATCATAAGCAGATACAAGAGGTTTCCACCACCCCATCTCGATGCAGCAATCGGATTCCCAAGGGACGTGTTGCATGAAAGCACCGAATCCTTCAGCATGATGGATTTATCATTTGATTCTTCAATTGTTGGAGCCAAAAGAGTGCTGGGTGGCACATTGCCTGGTTCAGTAGATCATTCAGGTAGGGGAACTTCCAGGAGGAAAATCAGAAGCAAAGAATACCATTACATGACTCCCCATAGTGTTCAAATTGGGGCACTTAGGCCATACTCAAAAGCTCATCTGATGGAGCCAAGAAATAAAAACAAAGCATACATAAGATCTAGGAATTAGCCATTATCAGCACAGTCATGTGAGGTGCTTCGAAGGTTTGTACTTAAAATTATAAAAATTTTCTTTAATATACAAATTCATATTATTTCATTCTAGCTATTCATTCTAGTTATGTTGTTCTTTAGTTTCCTTTTTCCCCTTGTAGAGTTCCAATATATATATATATATATATATATATATATATTACTTTTAAAATCTATAGGGTACAGCATTATAGCGACGTTCTTAGTTCTGTATTATAGTTGCAAACATCTTTTATCAATACAAATTCATTTGATTCACTATTGGTATTCATGGTTTTGTTGTTACATTAATGGTAACTATATATATATATATAACTTTTGAAATGCATCGTACACCTTGCTATGAGGAAGAATGAAAAGAAAATATTAGCCATTGCTCCACCATTTTTTATTTAGAATAGTAGAGATCATATTTATTTTTGAAATAAGTATTTTATATTTTGGCCTAGTATGCTTGAAATTGGAACCTACGTTTGAAGATAATTGAATATTTCAAAGACAATGGCATCCAACTTCTATGTATCTAATATTGAAAGTAGGATATGCTCTAAAACCTATTTGCATATTTAACACAAAATTGTATATTTAACAGAAAAAATTGTTAAAAGATCGTGTCTATCTCTTATCCATACATAGTACGTATGGTATATGTTATGTCAAGACCCGACCCGAATCGACTTGACCCATTTGCACTCCTATTTGTAACTAACAAGACTTAAAGGAGGTAGTCTTTGCTAAGCAGAAACTTGAGTTTACCTATTCTAGTTCCACACATCTAGCATGTGCCATCCGTCTTAAGGCTAATTGGAATAAGACTCTAGTTGATTACTCTCTCATTGATTGGATTAAGAAATATTCAGATGAAGAGATTGGGCTAGAGAAGCAGTCTAGATATAGGGATTGTACTAGGTTGGGTCAAGTAAGACTGGACGGGCTAACTTAGGTCCACTTGGATGAGATCCAAGTGGGGGCTAGTCAACTAAGTTGGGAGGATGGTACCCCTTCCTAATTTGCACCTACTAGAAAGTGCATGCCCATAAGGGGTACGTGCTTCTAGAGGAGGGTGGCCTCTAGTGTCCAACACCCTTGGTTCTCTGAAGTTAGAGTCTAACTAAGACTTCTAGGAGGTAGCAAAGATAAAGGTGTCATCTCCTCATCCTTATCTCCTCTGGTATCAGTCTGATTAGGACTCTTTAAGGTGTCCTCACGAGGAAACCGTAAGGCCTCCCGTCATCTATAAAAGGATTGGCATCCATGGGGTTTGGATATTTGTATCTACACACACACACACACACACACACACAGAGGCGTAGGTTAGGTTTTCCTTTTTTAGAAGATAAAGAATGAGAGAGAGAGAGAGACTTGAGAGACAGCTTTTTTTTAGAGCATCCTCTTGACATGTGGTTGCTAGACTAAGAGCTAGGCAAAGTTCTAGATAAGCACATAGACTGAAGTAGCTAAGAATAGTAATTCTCAGAGTCGTGTTTTTGCAGCCTCAATATCTCCTAGTAGGTTCCATGCTTTGTTTTTTATCCACTACAAAATACCCTGTCGGACCCACTATGCATCCTTCATCTAATAGTTGAGAATAGTTGTGTTACTTGGATTCTTACAGATAAGTGCTTGGCTAAATTCACTTGTAACTGGTAAACCTACAAATCTAGCTACTCCAAATGGTGCTGTTCTATGTTTGCTTACCTAAGCCAGCTTCAGAAAACAAGCCAAGTGCTCAGCATGATATATGGCTAAACCATCAATGGTGCAAACACTTGTGTACTCTGAGCTAGAGTAAGTTTAGCTCCTATAATTCCAGCTTTAAACAATTTCCATCCTCGGATAAGCATGGCAATTTTCCACTTGCCTTGGGTTCATGGCTACGACTCAATTGCCCAAACAAGCGTAACAGAAAACTCCTAAGCTACTAATCCCTCAACCGTTCAAGATCTAACAAAATTCTGATATTATCTTGTACAAGAACTCTAATAGGATGGATCAGAACACATTTATGACTACAGCTAAATTGTCCAACCAAGCGTAACAGGAAACTACAAGTTCAAGATCTAACAAAAGTCTGATATTATGACGCTCAAGAACCGTAATAGGATGGATCGGAACTCCCAGCAATACCTCCTTTGGACCTTTCTTTTGACCTTCTCTATATTGGTGCAGAGAGCTTTAATCAAATTGCTTAATCATATTGTTAGATAGATAATATATCTTTAAAACAAATTCATAGTCCTGTGCGCAATTTTATTCAATCAAAGAGCAAAGAAAACTGGATCCACCAATCCTTACAATGGCTCCTATTTATCATCTATCCCTGATCCATTTATCAATTGAAGGACCAGTGCTAGCCTGTAATTCTCTTCACCGACTTGCCTAGGTGTATGCTCATTATGGTGTGACTGCTGAAAATAAACCAAGACTTAAAGTATGTTATTAAAGGTCATGGAGTTCTAACATGAGCTAAGCTAATTGCCATGCCAATAAAACTCACCAGTACACACATTATAAACATATCAAATTGAATGTACAAAACGAGGAACTGAAAATACTTGGGAAAACAAAGCCCTTGTTTATGACCATAAGTAAGAATAACATTGGGATCCCAAAAGCCAAATACTCCTAGAAGTAGGTGTTAGGAATTATGTCCTAAAAATCAATCGTCAGCTTGTTGATGATTGAATTGTATATGAATTAATGAATTAATAAAAGATTATTTGGCATTATTCATCGCATATATTTTGTACATTTTCTTGAACTCTTGTAGTGTGATGAAGTTCTTAGAACTCTTTTAAAAAGATAAAGGAGGATTTGTCTATGAGTCCTTAAACTTGTTCACAACCAAATGATATGCTATTAGTAGAACAATAGCATTATTGAGAATAGGTTGTTGTGTGCCATATCGTTAGTTGTCCTCTTAACTAAAGAGTGTAGAGATACTGATATGCCATACAGATTAAGTGTAAGAGTACATTTCATTGAACGTGACCAGTTCCGGAACGCTCTGCTGTCAAGAGATGTTCCAAGTTGATATGGGTATAAGTATCCCTCAAACCTGAGATCACCACGGTGACTTGCAAGCAACTCACTGTACTTTGGTACCGGACTATCTGAATTTCTAATTCAGTGATGGAAGGCTACTGGGTGCAATCAAGTACCTACGAAGTCGGTGCGTGAGTCAAAATGAAATTGACCCCTCCTGGTGATAGAAGATAATGCCCTTATGTTCAATTTAGCAAAACCTTGGCCAAGGTAATTTTTGTGAGGAGTCGCAGGACTTGTAAAGTTGAAACACATTTTCGATGCACTGATTAAAAAGTTGATAGAACTCTGAAGTCATCCTAGGCATTTGGTGTTATAAAGATTAATTATACGGTAACCATAGTTCAAGAGTTCTTGAATGTTGCTTTGCAATCATTCGGCCTATCTGGACGTCGAGTACCATTGCTAGATGGTCATTTCGATTAGTACAGAAAGTCGTTCTTGTGCTACCGGCTTAGGTTCGAACCTATGGGGTCACACGCATAGAAGTTTCTAAGTGGATCAAATGGTTGATCGACGATTAAGAATCGTCCAAGGGTACATCGGTCAATTCGATTGACAAATTATCCTAAGCAAAAGTTGCAGTAAAATAATTATTGAATTATTGAAGGATTAATTAGCAATTAGATTGCTAATTAACTCAATTTGATTGAATGATTGGGCTTAGGTTGAGCCAAATTAAATAAGACTCAATTTGGGCTACATCAAGATTTGACCTAATTGGATTGGGTTCGATCTAAGTAGATTGGGCTTGACCCAGTTGATGGAACTTGACCCAATTGGATTGGGCATGACCCAAGTTAATTAGTAGTCCTTATTTGATAAGGATTATGAGTCCAAAAATTCAAAATTGAGAAGGAGAAGAATCCCTAAATTTTAGGACCCTAGTTTTCCTTTATAGAGAAGGAAATTAACACCTTGACTTATCCCTTAAATTCATGGCGCCTCCCTCTTTATTTTTGGCCAATTTTTGGCATGAGGAAAGAGGAGGCGAGGGGCTGGTTTTCCTATGAATTTGGCGCCTCAAATCTTCCTAAAAAATTTGAAATCAAATCCCTAATTTGTAGGGAATGCATGGCGCATGAAGAAGGCTTGCGTGCAGGTGAAATTTGGGCGCATGAATCCCTGATTTTTAGGGATTCAAAACGCCCAAAAAAGAGGCACGATCTTCCCTTCTTAGATGCCGGTTCACCAGAATTTTTTGGGATTTTAATCAGCCAAACAAGTTGGCTAAAATAAGTGAGGCATGGAGGGATCTTTTGGCTATATAAAGACCCCCATGCCTAGGGTTTAGAAGATTGAGTTTTTGAGAAACCTAGGAACTCTGAAAAATTCTAAAACTTGCTGCTTCCTCTCTTCACCATCTTTTCCTTCATCTCCCTCCTTCATCCTCTCGAAGAAGAATCAAAAGTTGAGTGCTTCGAAAGAGAAAAGTTCAGCCACTGCAGCATCTCTGCGCGAGCTAGCACTCCTGCAGTTGTGGATCATCCTAGAGCTTCGCATGGACTATCTATAGAGGTCGGACGCGTGTGCGGCTACAGAAGGTGATCAAGGCATCATCAAAGTCCTCAAAGCAAAAAGATATGAGATCTGATCTCATTAGAAGTTAGGATTAGAAACCAACTAGGTTGCTGAAATTCTGCATGATTACACGTTAGACATAGAATCATGCATACTTACTTGTTTAGGATAAATGTTTAAAATCCTAAATCTATTTTTGTTGTAGAGATATGATCTCTAGCATGCATAGGAATTAAATAGTTTAATTCATGTTTCCGCTTTAAAATTTTAAAAATATACGCATGCGACCTCTAGGGTTCCCAGCAGTAGGATGCCATGAAATATGAGAACCTATGCAAGCATGTTATTAGCTCCACGATTGATATGCATTGAGAAGATTTTGGATTCTTATAGAGCTACATAACCCAAGTAACATATTCTAACTAATCTTTTTTGAGGTCTCGATTCATTACAAATGGTATTAAAATAGATCCCATCCATGACTTACCCGGCCTATAACCTATATGCACTAGAGGATTCTATAGCATTGTTCCTTTTGGAAGTGAAACCTGCTAATCATGGTGTCTATGAATAGATTTTTATAGGATTTTTGAACCCTTGGTCCAACAAGAATGCCCAAATTTAAATGGAAGTGTAAAAGCTTATACAAGGCATTTGTCTAGTCTCACAATATATATGCACTATATAGATCTTGGATCCTTATACACGGCCAAAAAACATAATAATAGTTTTTGGCTAGCCCTTTTAGGTGGTCCTAGATCGTAATATAATACATGCCATGATGCACTTATATCTAATAAATACCTACAAATTTGACTAAATAATAAATAGGAGAACTCCCCTTAACACCTAGTAAGAATGAGCTAAATATCAGGGTTTCAACTCCTAATCACATCAATTTTTAGAAACAAAATGGGTGTGTTTAAGATCAGGCAACGAACATCAAATACAGATCTGATGGGCTCACCCAAATGGAAGCGAAAGAAAAAAAATGAAGATTCGAGGAATTGTGACGATTCCATATTCACAATAAAGTCTTTCATTTCTGATCACTGAAGGGAGAGAATAAAGTGGGTATGAGGAAGAAAAGAAGCTCTAATGGATGTCACAAAACAAAATGCTTAAGTAATGTATCACAGTACACCAAATAGATTCCTTATTTGACGCATTGGCGCTTGTTCTCCTAAAAATCATAATCAATAGCTGACAAAAACCAAGATTACAAGGGGGAACTAAGAATTATTATATACACAAACCGCATGAGGAGACTGCTGTCCATTTCATTGTCTTTGAACAGCTAAAGTGAGTTCTGATCACAAAGGTCCTGGAAGCAAAAAAGAAACAATTAGCATTTAAAAATAATTCTTGTTCATCAGTATGCATAGGGTACAAAGGAGGCAAGCAGATAGCACAGTAAGCCCATTACAACTGATAGTCTATAAATAGTTACTAATAGTTAATAGTTACTACATTAGTCAAAAAATGGTAGTTTTACCTTGAAAAGAATTGTATGTCTTTTCTTTAGTAATTCATCTCTCCACATGTACATTACTACATGTTCATATATGTATATAAAGAATACAAATTTCCAGATACACGAAAATTTCTACTATTGTCTTCCTATAAGAGTTCAGAGGATATCTGAAACATGGGCATATAATTTTTGCATTATATACAATATGGGCTCAAAGTTTCTGATCCTATTAAACCAATTACTATATTTTAAAAGTTCAAGAAAATAGTCAACCGGGAGAGAACCAAACCTTCCATCAAGTATTGTGAAGGTCTGATATGATCTACCAGATATAACAGTACTGAGATTGGGATCTAGATCCAATTCAACCAATCACAAAAGTTTTAAGTTTGGCTGCGAGACATATATTAAGAGCTAGATATTGATCAATTTAGATCACTAAGTTAAAAAGGTAACTCTTTCGTCTCACATTACCTTTTCTACAATAAGGATATGCCTGGTACTACCCAAGTGTTAGCTACCTAATTGAAGATTGGGCCTAGGACTTAGCATAGGTAATGGCATATGATTGGATCTTAAGACAGTTCTGATTTATTAAACTGCATCCATAAACAACACTCTCAGTTGAATCCATATTACTGCAGCACTCTTAACCTATCCTACTTTCAGATCCACACTAGAGAAACAGTTTCAGGATTTGGCCACAAATTAATTGAGTCAACATCCTATCAACAAAATCAAATGACATAACAACTGAAAATACTGAAATAAAAATTATTATTCCATTGAACCTATAAGATGAATCAAAGTCCCACCATCTAAAAAAAGAAAAAAAAGTATCCCAATGCATGAGTCTCCAACCTTGCATGCAGAGAAAATGTTTCTATATTTCAAGCCTGTGACACCCAGATCATAATGGAACAATTTTACTGTTGCAGCAAACCTATCCTTTCAAAGTCCTAACATCTATGATTTCTTTTTTAAAGAAAAACCTTTCTTTCCGCAATGATTAGTAAGGAGGCATTTTACAGTTAACACATAAAAACAGAATTCGTACCATTTTTAAGTTGTGTGGGAAGTTGTCTAAACTTGATGATCCATTGAGCAGGTTTCAGGAATAGACCCATCCAGGAAGGCAGTGGATGTGGTCACATCACCCTGCAGTAAGCCCTAGTGACTCTAACAATGATTGGACCACAGAATGATTGCCCAGGCACCTGCATCGGCCTAGGCAGCCCATATATGCAGCCTGGGCAGAGATATGGGTGTCAGGTGCTATGCCTTACCCATATCTGCCTACAATGTCACCCTATTCTTCCACATCCTCCTCCCCCACCACTCTTCTCTTCTCCACCTACTCTACCTCCTCTTCCACTTAAGCAGTCACCTAGGCACATATATATCACCTAAATGCTGATGTGGTACCTCGGATGCTTGCACACTGCTGCTGTCTTTAGAACCTTGGAAATAAGTTTACGTTGTGGTCATGCACCATACCAAACAAATCGTCCAATCCTCAAGAAGACAACAATGTTATTATATAAAACAATCCAATGATAGGGAGCAACAGAATAATTGGTTTGGTTTTCTTGACCAGATACGACATATGTTAATAAATCAGTCTCCTGGCCATATGCTGATGCAGAGGCACATGGATTCAGATTTCTTGAGCAAGATAAAAATAAGAAACAGAAATCTACAGGTCGACCCCTTTAAAAGATTTGAGTTTACCCGGTTTGATGCAAACAGTGAAGTTTTACTTCGTGGATGCAATAATTTTTTCTCGGCCAACCTGTTAGTGGACCTTAACAAGTCTGCTTAATGTTAAAACCAAAACAATCTTTAGCCTATATCTGAGTATCAAGAAAAAGCCTCTGAATGAGAGGAGGCCCACTGGATATTTCTCATATTATTTATATTTAGGCCCATGAATACTTTACACTATCCAGTTGGACTTTAGTGGTCCAAACATGACTCTTAATCCTTTTTCACTCTTAGATTCTTCAAAACGATTCTTGGATGGGCAAGTGTCTCCTATATATATTATAATGGTAACAAAATCTTTGGAAAAGTGAGAATGCTTTTTGAGGGATTTCTCTCAATCTAACACCTTCTGTATATGCCACTCTGCAGAAAAGACACATCAATTAAGTTCATTACTAAAAGAGAGTGACTACTAATTAAGGCAATGGGCTATAAGGCCATAGATAAGGGTGGAAATGATACCTGAAAACTTGATAACTTGACCCAATTATTTTATAATAATCAGGTATAGATCCAAATTAAGTTTTTCATAACCTTATAAGATCAAATTCGGATTCTACATATAGGATCCAATTTCTTATCAGATCGAACTCGAATGTAGCTCTGTATAAATCCAAAAACCCAATAACCTAAATACTGGAAAACAAAGTATATATGTACTATATGTAAATACGAAAATATAAAGAAGATTGACTAAAGGATTTGTTTTAGTTTCTTTTATTCATATTTGGATTTACACCTTTTCTCATGCATACTCTCTCGCTTGTTGCTATTTTAGTTCCAAAATCTCAAACCACATTTAGGTTTGATTATGTTTCAATCAAATTGAACATAAATAAACATTTAAATATGTTTCAAAAGAGATTGGATTGTTCTTAAAACCAATCATTCACTTTCCATATCATAATTCTTTCATAAACCATGCGCTAAATTAAAACTCGAAAAAGCTTGAATATGAAGTCGAACGCAATAGCTAATCAAATTTGGATGCAAGTTCAGAGCTTACTCCTTTTGATTTATCCCAATTCTGAATCCGAATTCTATTTTACCTATCGAGTTTGGAAGCGGATACAGCATGGATCAGTCTCGAATCCGACTTTTTACAGTCTAGAAATAAATTTCAAAATCCAAATGAACATAAGTTGGTCTTCTGAGAAAATAGTAGGAGGAGGAGAAAATAAATTGAGAGGCCATTGGAGACAAAGGTAACAAGGCTAGAAGAGTGCTTATGGCTCCCAAAGCAGAAATGTTTAGCCACAAAGGATATGGCAGGACTAAAATTACAATGTAGACCAACTAAAGCAAATGAAAACAAATACAATAATGTGACTTGTAATAACAACTACAGGAGGTCCTACTCATAAGAGATGCACAAATCATGTGCATGTGTGAAGACTGGTCGGTAGAGTGAGTTTGAAAAATTGGTCTAGGTTGGGATTTTAGCTGGGCCATGTTTTCATATGACAGTTTCAATGGTTTATGATCTTGGATTTAGTTTCAAAAGTTTTTCTCGAATAAAGTAATCAATCAAAATCAAGAAAAAATAAAGATTATAAAAAAATAAACCAAATCATGAAGATAATTAGGCATCATTCGGATAATACAATATTTCTTGAACCACTTGATGTATCATTTCACTAGTTGCGTTGATAAAGTCAGATATATATATTAAAAAAATTGACGTTAAAGGGAGAAAATATAAATTTGAAGGAAATCTAATATAACACAAACTAAATGCTTGCAAGATATGAGTTTTAGGATAACCATCCTTGTGTTAAGAACTCTAATTTTTCTCATTTCTTGGAAGCATAATGTTGCAATGCTTTCTAATCTTATTAAAACTTGCAGAACCCATGTTTAGATTAGAGAAAATGCTTAAAAACTTCCATAAATGAAGAAATGACTAACTATCAGCATAGTTAACCCATATCAGCAGTGAATATGGTTCCATAACAATTTACAGTCTAGGGTCGGCGGAACTGCCCCGAATTGGGCAGTTTCAGCCATTCCGAGCCGTCCCGGCATCTGACTGGCACGGTTCTAGCAACGAAAATGAAATTTGTTGCCGGAGGGGAAGAAGGAAAGAGAGAAAAACAGAGCGAGCGGGGGAGGGAGGGAGAGGCAGAGAAAGGAAGAGAGAGAGAGAGGTGTAGGCTGGCTGGCGGAGGGACAGCAGAGGGCTGACGAAGGCCGGCGAGTTGCGTGAAGGATGCTCCTCCGGGCTCCGCGGTCGGAAAACAGGGCAGGTTCCCTATTTCGTCCGCAACAAGTGTAACAACCCAGGATCTCACCCAAAATGGCTAGCCGGAAGTTATTATTTAGGTTCCTTGATCCTGTATAAGGACCCAAGATCTACCCAGCGAATAACCGACGTGGGACTAAACACACGCCCGCACGGATCCTCACATACTCCTCCGGTTCAAGTCCTGACGTCCTCGTCAGGTTAAGGGTTCAAATCTATTCAAATCTAATCACAAATACCACGATTGGCCCGTGGTCAGCCCCAATGGATCCGTACTGCAGTGTCCCCTAGTCCACATAGGTTATAAGCCGGATCCGCTCTGATACCATTTGTAATAACACAGGAGCTCACCCAAAATGGCTAGCCGGAAGGTATTATTTGGGTTCCTAGATTCTGTATAAGTACTCAAGATCTACCCAGCGAACAACCAATGTGGGACTAAACACACGCCCGCACGGATCCTCACATACTCCCTCCGTTCAAGCCCCGACGTCCTCGTCAGGCTAAGGATTCAAATCCATTCAAATCTAATCACAAACACCACGATCGGCTCATGGTTAGCCCCAATGGATCCGTGCTGCAGTGTCCCCTAGTCCACATAGGTTATGGGCCAGGTCCGCTCTGATACCATTTGTAACAACCCAGGACCTCACCCAAAATGGCTAGCCGAAAGGTATTATTTGGGTTCCTTGATCCTGTATAAGTACCCAAGATCTACCGAGCGAATAACCGATGTGGGACTAAACACACGCCCGCACGGGTTCTCACAACAAGGGTCCAACCATTTTTTTTATTTTGCGATTTCTAAGTGAAGTCGACAAGCGATTTTCCGACTTCATTTAAAAATCATAAAATAAAAAAAGGGCCGGACTTGCCGACTTCACTTAAAAATCGCAAAATTAAAAAAGGCCGGACCCCCATGGAATGCCATACCGGCCGGTACGGGCCGGTACGTACCAGTCCGGTCCTAGACCGGTACCGGAACCACTAAAAAACCGGTATTTTCCGGCTGATACGGTACCGATACCGGCTGGTACGTATCGGACCGAACCGGTACCGTACCGGTCCGGCCGGCCACCAGTATGTCGACGGTACCGGTACGGCGGACCTTGCGGACCCCTGTTGAACGAAACAAAGGACCCGCCCTGTTTTTCGACTGTAGAGGTTTTCTCCACCTCTTGCCTGGGTCGTCGGCCTTCGACGGCCCTCCGACGGCCTCTGTCGGCCTCCCTCCCTTTCTCCCCCTTCTCTCTCTCTTTTTCTCTCTCCCTCGCCTCCTCTACTGTTGGTACGGGCCTAGCATGGAATGGGCCCATACTGACTCATCCCGCCGGACAACCAGTACTGTGCCCGATCCGATTCCGCCGACATTGATTTACACTGCAACTCCATAAAGAGATCTGACTAAGATTGCTTCTGAGTAAAGTACAAATCTTTTGGTTTTGGTTTTATAGATTTGGATGAAAGTTCAGACTATGAGCATATACTGAAAGCTTAAGACTGCACAAATTATTTGAAAAGTATGTTTTTTTTTCTTGTTTTTGCGCTAAAGACTAGATGAAGCTCTTGTAAAGGTACATGATTCGCATTAAAGACTAGAAAACACGAAACTGCAAATGAAAAAGTTTTTGGCCACAAATGCATGTCCAGATTAGTTTCTACATTAGCCTATAGACTAGGTAACAGATAAATGACAAATGCTCTTTTGGTTCACAATCTTGTAGGCATCAATCACAATTCACATCTATGGGCAAATAATTGCTTGTCCACAGCCAAACCATGTAGCTCATCTGTCTCTATCTTTATTTATTTATATATAATTAATAGAGTGAGGGAGATGAAGAGTGGTAAAATAGAATAATTTGAGAGAGGAATGGAGCTCCAAACCTACCAATGCAATTAACATGAGAAATTCAACTTTACGATACAAACTATCGGTCATAATATACAGCAGTTTTAATGTTTAAAAATAAAAATAAAATGTTTTGAGGACTTCATGTACATGAATTAGGTAGTCCTAAAATGTTATATGCAGTCTATAAGCATCCACATATGTAGAAATTTGCCCTACATATTTTCTGATCTGGGAGAACGATCGTGAAATTAGGTTGAAAGGCAGTTTAACCCAATATTTGGCTTGTCTTCTGTCCTTTGTAAGCCTAGAGGGTCCTTGTATTTCTTTGCTGTTTCCAGACTTATAACTTTTATGTAGATGGATACTTGTTAATTTCGAGCCTCCTTAACTGAAAGGTTGAGATTATAGATCAACTATGAACCTCTCCAATTTTAACCTCTCCAAGTGGGGCTGTAAATTAGCCAAATGCAAGAAAACTAGGGCCAGCTCGAGTTTTGCTTGACAGGCACATGCTCAGCTCGAGCTCAACATAAGCAGGAAGAACCAAGCCCAAGCTCAACTTGTTGAAGTTCATCTAACTCAAGTGCAGCTTTATCAGGTTGGTTATTGCAAGCTTAAGGCTAGGATTGGGTTTAAGGTGTACAGGAAGGAGCAGACAGACGATGGCCAGAGATAAGACTCTGTGTAGGAGATAGCACTGGGGAGAGAAAAATTGAGGGATCACGGCTAGAGGAAGCGAGGGCAGTATGTATAAGGACATAAAGTGAGCTAGGCCAAGCTTGTGTTTGGCCTATTTATATTTTAGGATTGAAAAACTGGCTGAAGCTTGGCTTGTTCATTAGTTGAATGAGCAAATACCATCAAGCGAAAAGCATGTCACACATGAACAGCTCGCTTGTTGATAGCCCTAACTGAAACTTATATAAAACATTATTAGAAGTTCAGCAGTCTATTATGGGGCTACCAACCTTTATTATAAGGCATGAGGTAGTATCAGGCAACTAAAGTGATCGGAGATAGGAGTTGTGGCCAAGAAAAGAGTAGCAAACAAAGAGGAAGAAGGATAAAAAAAAGAAAGCAGGAAAGAAAAAGTGAAAAAGAAAAGGAAAAATGAAGGGGAAGAAGAAAGAACAGGAAAGTACAAGGAAAAATAAGTCAATTGTCTTTGCTAAATAAGACTTCTCTCATTCTTCTATGTTTTTAATTTTCCATTGGAAGTTGTTAGATCGTGGTTTAGAATTCATTCAAGCTTTGAAAGTTAAAGAGTGTGTCATAGAATGTTATCAAAAATAAATAAACTTTTGTTTCCTCCTCTCTCCCATCTCTCTTTCACTTCTTTTTTATAAAATTCAACCTAAGGCTCAAGAAATCACCTAAAAAACACAAGGTTCCCACGTGTGCAGATATTCTGCAACTGGCGTAGAAGTAATGAATTTTACTGCTGGAATTCATGTCTAGACCTTTATTTTGAATATTAAATTATTGCAGATCCATTTTAGAGAACTGATCAATACCTATTTGTACTTCAAGATGGGTACATCAAAATCAATGCAGCACATTCTTGATTTATATGGCTCACCATGATTTTTTTAGACCTAGCTCAATTGGCCATCCATTTATGACCACCTGAACTAAAACTAGGTTAAGTTCTAAAACATTTGATTTTAAGATACAGGAAATTCAAATATTGTAAAGCAAGATTAATGGCAGGATTTCAAATGTCAATAGCCGTTATTAGCTATTAAACACTTAATGACAGTAAAAAATGTATACGATAACATTAGATATATTTCTATGTTAAAATAATAGTACTTTGAATACTATGTTAAAATTAAAAAATACTTAATAAAACTTTAATATGAAAATTATATTAAGTATTGTGAAAATTAACATCGTTAATAATAACTATCACCACCTTTATCTAACAAGATCTTACAGCCATTATTTAAACCATGGTATTAAAAGGCTACATCAAGGAAAGCATATTTTTGACAGAAAATGATCATGTTTTCAAAAACATAAACATCTTAATATTGAATTTGAATATGTATTATGGCATATCAATGAATTCTGGCAACCATGCTGAAGCCTCCAAAGTTCCTTTACAATTAAGTGGCTCTCTATGGAATCAGAGATTAAGAATCCCTGTTTTATCTGAGGCTCCTTAATGGAGGGGTAATGCCCTACCAAAAGCACTTGCAGATCTGGTTGGCATTATCCATAGGTAAATACATAACTTACAAGGTATTAATATGAACCAAGGAGATAGAAATGAAATAGGGACGACTACCACTAAACTTCAAATTTAACTCCCTATCTATGAATGCAGTCAGTATGTCATTTTTAATATTATTATATTGTTAATCACATCCAAAAATTAACTTCAAACCAACTACTTTGAGAGCAGATAAAAGAAACTAAGCCCACTTTTAAAGAGATTGATACTTCAACAAAAAGAAAAATTATATCCAACCATTTGCAGGGTTTATAGTAAGATAAACATCATAACAGAGAACTTAGCAAGCAGTCCTTTTAGTTTGTGATTTACATAAAAAAATCAGCAAACTAATTACATATCCCTAAAATGATAGAATATTATCACATTTGTGATTTAATATACCTTTGCTTTTGTGGCCTGAGCTACTGATTCTGAAATTGTTGATGTGGACTGTACGTTTATCAAAGATATTGGTCTCAGAGGAGGTGAAGATACATCTGTAGTTCTGCTCTGATTTTGAGGAACCTCCAACATCTTAGCAATTGCTAGCGATGGTGTTCCTGGACTACTAGAGGGTATAGAAAAACTACGAGCCATAACCACAGGTGGTGTTGGTAGTGGTGATGCTGTTTGTGATGCATTTAGTTGCATTTTACTTGTTGCATAAAGCTCTTGACCTCTGCATACTAAAGGAGCTGAATGACCGATTATACTAGATGGTCTTGCAGATTTCACTGAACTGTTTGGAGGTCTTGGAAGCTCGTGAAGTTCATTAATTCTTGGTGATGCTATAGGAGGTGAGGCCCTAGGGGACATGTTTTGTGACGTCGATGGCTGAGGCATGGGAAAATGTGTTGGCTTTGCAGAAGCTGCAAGATGATAATCCACTGAAAATGTGGGCTTGCCTGGCCGTGCTTGACTTGTCAATGGACCCGAGTAAGCTTGTCTCTTTATCCTGTTAGAGTCCAAAGCATTGAGTAGATTTGCCTGTGGCAACGGAAGCCCTTCATTCAAAGGAGAGGGCATTCTGATGGGACCACTATTCGCATTGCTTTCTTTAAGTACCAACTGTGCTTTACGCAATCTGGTAGGGCTTGACAGTTCATCATTTCTGAATTCTTTCACATGCATGTTTGGCCGCAATGGTGAGGAATGCCACAACTGTGTTGGCCAGCCATCCTTTCTTTCTAGCCGAGGTGCAGAAACTGAAGTACCTGACCCTGCTAAATCTGAGCTTTTCACGTCAACTGGTGTAGGCAGAACATAAGTGTGAAACTTCCTTGTTGATGAAGGCTGCATTTGTTTTATCCTTTCAGATGGTTCGAACCTTTTATCTGCTAAAAGTGGTTCTGATAGGCTAACAACCCTAGGCCCCCTACTGAATGGAGTTTCTGCTTGGCTGTGGTCTATATTTTCCTGCAAAACAACATAGGGCATAAATCTCAAAAGAGGAAAAAAATGCTAGATTAATTGCTTAATTTCCTAAGTTCATAAAACAACAGTATACTGAAATTTCTTATGTAATAATAAGTAATAACAGACTCAAATTACAGAAATAAGCTAAATATGATGGTATGGAGTCTCTAAATAATCACTTTCATTATTATTAAAGAATTTTAAATCCTACAAGAGAATGGAAATAATGGAGTATTTAAATTATCACATAAAATTTTTCAAGGAGTTCCCTAAACCAGAAGAAATGTCAGACATTCAGGATCGGTCTAGTGCAGAACTTTGACAACATTACAACAAACAAGAGGTAACCCAGAAGATTTTGGAACCAGCAATTGTGATCAGTCAACATATAACTTAGAGGCATTTTATATTTCTCTCTAGAAGCAATGTTTTTTTAATGCTAAATTGAATGCTCAAATTAAAACCTCATAATGGTTGATATTCTATTGTAACTCAATAAAATGCTGACGGGTCAAATCTGGTGGCAATGTTTGTCCCTAGTCATGTACATTTGCCTATATTAAAAATGAAATTACGAGACTTGCCTATATTAAAAATTAAAAATAAAAAAATATTAATTAAGAAATGTAATGTGGGTGGTAGGGTTAATATCATAGTACCAGACCCTGTACCAATACCTTAGCAGTACAAGTCAGTAGGGTACAATATGCCCTTGTGATAACACATTGTATAATATTGGAGTGGGCACAACATTATCATGTATCTATAAGACATCCATCGAGCCCCTATACCATATAGGTATCATATCTGGATGGTATGGTATGCCTTATACTTGCTAGTAAGGATCGATACTTAACCTAGGGATATGGGTTATTTTCTTCTCAATCCTCTCAAGAACCTGTTTTCTGTCCAAGATAATCATTTTCTAACGCAACCAAAGTCTGACCTAAACCAAGCTCAACTTGTCCCGTCCAGATTGCCAACCCAAATTACATATTTAGGTATCAAAAGCAGGCAATTACATCCTTAATCTTTGAGGATGAAGTTCAAGATTACTTTTGAGTAAAAAGGTAAATTAAATGAAAATGAACTTGAGTTTCGCTTTATGCGCAGATGATGTTTACTTGTACTAACAAATACCAAAGCAGCCTCTTACAATTAAATTGCGGCAATGCATTTGCATAGACTATAAATACCAGATTTAGGGGGGAAAGTTGAAAAAATATGACTAAAATGAAATTAATATCAGATGGTTTATACAAGAAGACAACTAAAATCTCCTAAAATTGGAAGGTGGTGATGTGTCAAAGAAGACCATGCCAGTCTGATTTTAGGGTATAGACATGTCAATTATGCTGACAAAGATAATCATATGAACCAATCAACTTTGCATTGAAAGGATCTACCAAGCTTCACCTGTGCAGTTTCAGTAGTTGATGTTGGGGCATTTGTTTGGTCCAGTTGATCTAACTGAATGTCAAAGAAACAATAGCATTAGGTTCTATGAAATGAGAGTGATAAGTGCGAATAGATGCATCTATTAATCAATCACCAACCCATAATAAGAAAGGAGTTCTTGGTGATTATAAATTTATAATATTTAAAACATTCAAAAGTGTGGAAATAGAAAATAATGACACACATGGACATAATTAAAAAATATATAAATGATAAATATCAATACAAACACACCTAATTAAAAGCATATGACCATTTTCAAGAACATAGCCATTAATTGAGAAATATAACCAGAATAGAACATGGAAGTAAGAAATTAAAAGCCAATAATGGAATCTAAAGGCTATAACCTGGACATTGTTGTAAAGGAAAATGAAAGAAGGTATCTGATAAATAATAGAAGGGAAAACCCCCCCCACCCGGGTGCTCGCGATGGCGCCATGCTAGACACTACTCGCTCCCTCTCAACCACCACTTGAAAGTTCCCCTTTCCTCCATCTCCCTCTCTCTCTCTCTCACGCGAGCGCTATGCTAGCATTAGGGTTCGGGCCCTCCCCTTTCCTCCCTCCCTCTCTCTCTCTCTCTCTCTCTCACTCCACTAGAGTTAAGGGTAGGGTTTAGCCCTCGACCCTCCCCCTTCCTTGCTCTCCCTCTCTCTCCCCCTCCTCTCTTTCTTCCTCTCTCCTTTTCTCCCTCTCCCCCTCCCTCTTCTTGTTTTTGGTATGGGATTGGCACAGTATGGTTCCGTGTCATACCAAACCGGTCGCCAACAGGTACGACCTCCAATATCAATTCAGTGAACCTAGAGTAAACTTGTTAACCTACTAGTAATTTCTATCACCAAATAGATAGAACATAAGTCTAGTAGCTACCCTATTATTTAAATTCTCTTGTAAAAGACTCAAGTAATGCTCTCACCAAAATCAAGTTTCAATTGCTCAAGAGCAAATTAGTATTCAATATATTCTGTAAAAGACACCACAATGCGAGTTCTATATAATTTATCTATTCATTCCTCCATTTTGTTATAATGCAATGAGGTATCAATTATCCTCATCCAATAAGCAAAGAAGGATAAATTTTATAGCATTAGCATACCTTAGATATTTAACCAAGGCCAAGTCGCTTGAAATAAGAGGTGTTCTTTCTATGCTTCCACACAAGTCTTGCGTGGTCTTTTTCACCTCTTTCAAAAACCTATAAGTCTAAAGATGCACTCTCCAGTAGGGCTACAGTTCAGCCAACCCTACAATATCAAAAAAAAAATCTAAAATTATTTTCTGCACTTTATTAATTATTATTGCTAGTATTAAGCTTATCTCACAGCTCAACACCACCCAGATTTACCTCAAGTAACCTATTTTAACTATGTCATTATCCCTGTCTTATGCTGATATTCCCTCTTCAAAAGCCTATTAGGCTAAAGCTGCACTTTTCATCAGGGTAGCAAATCCAACCTACACTATATATAAAATAAATAATCTAAAAATTATTTCCTTGCTTCATAAATTATTGTTGCTATCAATGTCTGTCGAACAAGGCGGTTCGAGTTGTACCGAGCCAAACTAGCGTGGGACTACGTTGGTTTGGCTATAAAATTTGAAACTCGCCCCTGAACTGGTCCAAACCGGGCGGTTCAGAGCGGAACCTGGTTCGAACCGGTTCTTCACTCCCGCTCTTTTTCTCAAATCTACCCCCCTGCATGCTAAAAAACATGCTGATTTCAATGATTCAAGGTTCGTCGTATCGTGCCCCGTACCGATTTCGATACCGGTACATGGTACGTGAAGTGTACCAACACTCGGTATGCCGAGCTAGACTCGTACCATACCGTATTGACCAAGATATGCTGAACTAGTACCGGTAGGCATACCGGTCGCCTACCGGACCGGTTCGTACCGGAACCGGTCCGGTACGAACCGGTCTCCTGCCTTCATTATTTTTTTTAGATTTGTGCCGCATGCGTCCGCGGATGCATGCGGATAAATGCCACTCTGTGGCATCTATGACCCGTGCGCTGCCCCGCGTGGATGAGTTGGTTCACGCCCCCGCTGGCGCACTGCCCCACGCCGGCGGGGGAACCCCGCGCAGGGCGATTCCTAGCACGGAAAATCGTGCCCACGCGCGGTGGAACCGTGTGCGGAAATGCGCGGGGCGGGGAATCGCAGGCGAGCGCGGCCCCGCGCCTGCACGAAGCACTCTGTCCCGACACATTCGGACACCATAGCGCGCGCACTGTAGTTTAAAATCCACAGCGCGTGCTGTAATTAAAAAAAAAAAGGTACTGGTGCAAACCGGCCGATTCGCACCGGTATAGGCCATACGCAGCTGGTACACACGTATATCGGTCGGTATCGGCCCGAAAACAACTGGAACCGGTTCCCATGCTGTTCGGATACCGGTTCCAAGCCGGACCGGTCCGTACCGGCCACTACGGTCCGGTTCGGCAGACTATGGTACTAACAATGATAGTGTGGCACCGGTACGGAACCCAATACCGAGACGACGTACCTTGATCTCACCTATGCCTGCCTTAAGCTGATGTTCCCTCTTTACTACCCAATCATTACTAATTTAATCAATGCATAGGGTAACATACTCATTCTTTAAATTGCTTCTTCATGAGGCATGATGAGAAATGTCAACTGAATTATATGTCATGGAATTTTTTATTTAGCATCCAATTCAATTATGGAATGCAACATGAAGAGAACATAGAAGGTAATGAAGCATGGATGGATCAAATCAAACATTTTCTTGATCAAAGAAAAAAGTCCTGAATGCAAGAACTAGCTAGAGAATATTAATTTGGATGTGTCCTTGTCATAAGTAGCTCAAGCAGTACATCATGTCTCATTCAATATTTTCTGGCGTGTAACTGCTACCAATTGTGTCATATTACATGGGGCCCCAGTCATTAAAATGTATACCTAGCAAGAGCTATTTTTTTTCCATGGTGCACGTTTCGGTCACAAATGCTATTTCTCATTTATTTCCAAGCAATAAGGACATCTAAATTAATAATCTACTTTGCTAATCATGACTTAGACAATTTCAAATGTGAAACAACAAAAGTATAAATGTTTTAAGATGAGCAATTTTAATAGTAAAAATTATGATCTAGTTTATCATTTAGACGCAAACATATTCATTGGATTATGATGCATGCATTTCAAGATGTTTAGATCATGACTCATGGTGTGGGTTATTCATTTGTATGGCTTATCATCCATCTTCACACATTAGTTATATTGGTACAATCAATTTTGGGTCCAGTTGACATTCGAACAGCAAATCTCCAAAACATCTGATTTTGGTTTTCAGGGAAATTACAGGTTGTAATCACAATTAATGGTGTGGGTTATAAATATACAATTTATCATGCATCTTGCACTAATACAATTGGACTTTGTCTCTCCGTGTGTGCGCGTGCACGCCCTCTTCCAAAAAAAAAAAAAAAGAAACCTATATATAATGTAAACAAACACACGCACGCACGCAGACATATATCTAAGCAAAGACTGTCTAGCTCAAGTCAGTCATGCAAGGTTTGGAGTAGACTACAATAAGAAATAAACACTAAGAAAACAGATACATGCATTGGCGCAATAACTAGATGAGACCCTGGACTAACCAGGTATCTTCTCACCTCCGTTGAGTTTCTATATACAGAATGACCTTGACCATGGTTATTTTGTCCATAGGCAAAACTCAACTCATCATCATCATTACCATCATAATTATTTTCATCTGCATCATCATCATCGTCGTCCTCTGTGTCATCCTCAAGTCCACTGAACTGATAATCAATATGGTGTTGTTCAGCTATTGCTTTGACATGTGGCTCAACCACCTCAAGAGACCTTACTCCTTTCCTAAAGAAATTTAACTAATTCACAACAGGAAAATCAGGAAAAATTCTACATCAGTTCCCCATCAGGCAAAAGATATTTTTAGCATCTGAAAGTCAAAACAACCTGTGCAGCATGGTGACGAGCAGCCTGTGTCAAAAGACTTCGGGACTGCCCTTGCTTTAATGATTTTAAGCGAAAAACAAAAAGGGTTGCCTCTTGTTGATAATCTTCTTGAGCTGCTTGCAACAGCTGTGGAGAAAAACTTTCACCATTGGCATTTTTTGACCTTCCTTTTTCTCTTTGTGCCGCTAGCATGAACTTATACATATCTCTGCAAGAGATATACCAAACTTAACAGCATCCTTTCTATTGTAGGAGAAACATTATTGCTAAATCGTATCAATTCCATACCTTTTATCATCACACTGGCGTTTCATCTCCTGCACTGGCAAACAGGCTCATTAAAAGGTTATCATGCCTTCTTGAACAGAAGCAATCATGTTATGTTAAGAATAAATAGTGTCCCCCAACATGAATTTTAAACTATCGAAGATATTTAAACAGAACTAATCACACAAAGGACCTGGATATTAATAGAAATATAGAAAAAAAATAGACATATCAAAAGAAAATCTATTGAACTTGAACTAGGATATCTGTGGAGATTTATCTGGATGGAGAGACACTTTGCTACCAGAAATGATGATTATACATGACAAGTAGAGGAGGGGGAATGAGAAGTTTTAATAACGACTTGGCAGGTAACAGGAAGCTAATAACAAAGGGGAAATTATAAGGCTCTTCTTCTAAGAGGTGTAACTATTACTAACTCTAGTTAGTTGTCGAAACTTGATGGTAATCTAGTTTTATGCAATAAATTAAAGCTTCTTTACGTATTATGGTTGGAAAAAATCATGTCAAAAAGTAACTCCTTGAACATGATCATATAAGAATAGTTTTTCTCGACCATGAATATTTGTTTATATATGTAGGAATCGTTACTATTTGAAGGCTGTGTTACATGGACGTTCGCTTCCATCCCCTAGATCCATGACAGAAATTTATCTGAATCAAATATGCATCATTCACTTGGATACTCTTCAATTATTTTAGTTGCAGCTTCTAAAAAATTGGTAGAGTTGGACTCCAACAATGAGTTCAGCCCATTATAATAATGCAAAGAGTGTGATTTTGTCCTTTGTTAAAGGCTGATTAAAGTATAGGTATTAAAATAACTTAGAAAAATATTACCTTTTTAAAATCCTCAAGCCATTAATAACTTTGGACAAGAAACACATAGATTGCAAGAACGTTAACAAATAATATCATTCAATGTTTTCTTTTCTACAATATGTTTTGAAATATTTGATGTATCCTTAGAATCTCCTTTTTCTCCTTTTGCTGCGCCACATACCTAGACTCATGCACCAACAATGCTGCATAAGGGCAAAAGGAGGGAAAAGGTCTAGAATAAGTTTAGGCTCTTCCTCGTCCCCCACTTTCTGTTCAGTTGGGGCTTGGTTGTTATTTTAGACCTGGGAACCAATTCAGATCTAACTTAGGTTTGAGAATTGAAAATTACTGCTGGGAAATAAATCCACTGATAGCTGCACTTTGGATTGATGAGGTGCCAAGATTGTGGTCTATAAAAGAATGAAAAGTGGATATGACTCCAGTCCAGATATAATGGAATTACAGATCTTCGATCTGATGCTGATATGATTTTTATATACATAATTATACTAAAAAATTTCTAATATTTTAAGATAAAGATAGTCAGCCTCTTTCAATAACCAACAAGTAATTGTAAGTGTTGCAGTACCTCTAGGATTTGTATGTCATGAAAGGTAAAGGTTTGGAAGGACAAAGAAGTCACTAATTCCTTGAGAGCAAGAAAGAGAAATCATTATATCAAAGAAATAGAATTTACATGCTAAACTTATCCAGCTAGCTTTAGCAGCAGATTACAGACAACGGTGAGAAATAATGTGCATTTACCATGCACCAACCAGGGGTCAAAAATAGGGTCGTCAAACAAGTGAGCTGCTTCATATTCAGCTTGAATTTGCTCAAATTTGGTTTGCTTCATTAGTAGGTTTGGCCTTACCGAGATTGGCTTGATTAAAATTGAAACAGATGAATAAATAAATAATTAATATATCAAATATTTAGTCATCATTAATGAAAACTATTTCTAATTATTCGAGTAATATAATTTACATATAAAAGTATGTATTTCAACTACAATATTGAAAAAAATAAGGATAATAATTAGTTCGAATAATATATGTGAAAGCATTGAAGGACCTTAGACACTCACTATATTTCTTAAATGAGCTGTTCACGAGCAGCTTAAGTTTAGTAGAGCTTGAGCTAGGCCTAGCACAGGTAAGCTCAATTTGTCAAAACTCCAAGTCAATAAAACCTTTATCTAACATTATGACACAAAAGTTTTTATGTATTAAATGATTTCTTCATGCAAGGATTATTGTTGTGTTGGTATAAAATGGGCCAAGATTTCATTGTTTGAAGTTGTATAATGAAATTCTAATGCTTTGCAATGGATAAATGCATATGTTACTTTAAGCATCATGAAACACAAGTCTGCCAGAGAGACAAGATCGCTCTTGTAAGACCCGGTGACTCGACTTAGCCAAGTAGAGTGGACTTGGGTTGCTTGGGGTGGAAACTAGGTTGTCGAAGCCAACAGCCTGGCCAGAAATCTCATGCGAGAGAGTGAAGGGCCGGCTAGAATTGACGATTCTGTGCCCTCCCTTTCCTTTCCTAGTCTTGCCGGCAATCGTGGAAGAGGCGAAATTGTCGTCTCCTCCTTCCCTATTTCTTCCTATTCCCCATTGTCCATGGCTACCATGACAAATTCCTTCTACTCTCTCTCCCTCTCTCTCAAACTCCCTCCACAGTGACCTTCTTCCTCTCCCACTCTCTTCTCCTCTTCTTCCCTTCCCTCTTCTTTTCTCCGCTTGAGCTCGTTGTGCCCCATTTTTGGCCACCGGATCCATGGTTGTAGCGCTCGTTGGAGCAAGGCATCAACCCCTAGTCTTCTCCCCTATCATCCCTCTTCTTGATCTTCCCTCTATTGGCTAGAATCCGACAAAAGATTGCCGGAAAATAGCCTTTGCCCCTATTTACGAACCAACCATTATTTTCCCTCTTTCCAATCATCTCCGACGTCGGCGTTCGTTGCAGAGGCCCTCAGCCTCTCCCCCATGTCGGTGCTTTCCCCTTGCCGGAGCCACAGTGTTGAGGACCCCCGCAAGCCACGCCGCAAGAGGAGCAACAATCGCACACCAACTGAGGGCCAAAGTAGCCATGCCAACCAAAGAGGGCCATCGGACCACAAGGAGGCCAACGGGGGGTCAAGCCAAGGCCAACTACTTTGCTTGGAAAGCCTTGGCCAAGCCCCTTCATGCGGCCGAGCACGCCCAACCTCGGCCAAGCCCCTTCATGCGGCCGAGCACGCCCAACCTCGGCCAAGCACGCCCAACCTTGGCCGAACCAGCCGCGCGCACCGCCCCGCCAAAGCCAAGCCGCAGCCAAATCCTGTCGCAGCCAACCTCGCTTGCTACAGTGCGGCGAGGTTCTTGGCCAAGAACCTCGCCAGCTACAGTGCCCACGCACAGCCAGGCCGCCAGCAGCCAGCTACAGTGCGGCGAGGTTCGGCAGGACGAACCTCGCCTGCTACAGTGCCCGCACGCCCAGGCCCGCGCGCGCCCACAGTGCCCGCGCGCACGCCCAGGCCCGCGCGCCCAGGCGCGCGCCTAGGCCCGCGCCCAGCCGTGCGCGCGCGCCTGCCCGCCAGCACGCCCAGCAGGCCGACCGCCTGCGCCCGCCCGTGCGCCAGCCCGCGCGCCCGCGCCCGCCCGCGCGCCCGCGCCCGCGCCCGCCCGTGCGCCAGCGCCCACGCGCGCGCCCGTGCGCGCCCGCCAGCCTGGCGCGCGCCCAGTCCCAGTCCCGCCCGGACTGGGACACGCCCAGCCGGGACGCGCGACCCGGTCAACCGGGACACGCGTCCCGTGCGTCCGGTCCGCGGAACCCATGCAGATCCCACCCTCCATCCCTTTCCATCCAATGGCCAAAAAGCAAGCCAAAGTTCAGCCGTGGGAGGGCCCTTCTTGGGTGATCTTTAGCCATCCATCTCATGCCAATCAACGGTGGAAAAGCCTTGGATCCATGTGAAGACAAAGTGCCATGTTTTGTCTAGGGCTTAGGCTATAAAAAGAGATGTAAAAGACCATTGAAAGGCATCAAGAGTTCTTCTAGAGTCATGTTGTTATGTCGGCCGTAAGGCTTGGGCGGCGTTTGTGCCGAATTCGGTCTTAGATCTTGTGTTCTAGGACTTGGGCTAGTGGTAGATCCATCAATCTCCACTAGATTGGGCTAGGAAGGGATCTCTTCAATCTCTTTCTAGATTTCTTTTGCTTTCTTTATTATTGTTCTTCGTTATTCAAGTTAGTGGAATATAAACCAAGTTTGCTTTCATTGTTGATCCTCTTCTTGAGTTATTCCACCGGGCGTTGCCTACAATCGGTCCATCATCATCGTTTTCAAAGGCACACGCGAGGAGCGCAAGGAAAGGGGCTTGGTGAGGGGCTTTGGACC